>NW_026453248.1:242500-372595 GCF_025200985.1 Drosophila gunungcola
TGTATCGCACAATAAAAACGTAATATCTTTCTTAAATGTTTTTTTTTTTTTGGTTCTGCACTTTTTGAATTAATACTTTGTTCAAAAACTTGCTTTTTTTTCTCTTGCTTCTGCTTTGCACGTCCACTCTCTACTATTTTTTCACTGCGTTTGCCAGTTTTTCCACTGGCGACTCGTATTTATAGGCAGCCTGACTGGAACGCCGATGCCTGCTCTCTCGCTCACTCTCGGGCAATAGTTCGGGTTAATTTGCTTTGTTTAGCACTTAATGGGGCTAAATCCTTTGTGTAATTATTAGAGACTAAGAGTTTACATGGACAAAAATATCTAACAGATGGAGGTCTCTTATTTGGCGAGGTGCAATATGCAAAATTAGACATTGAAAACTAAATGCGTATTGCAATAGTGCAGTGCATTTGTCTCGCTCGCTCTAATAGTGGGGTTAGCCGAGGTATCGATAATTTCTCTTACTTATTTTCCAGCACTGGTCGCAGCTGTTCGGGTTTTGTGTGTATGTGTGTTCTAGCTGGGGAAGGTATGTAAAAATGTATGTTCATATGTATGCATGGACATCTTGTGACGTTCTTTGTTTGGCGAGTTAAACGACCTTATTTGTTTTGACGCCACTGGGAGATTTGTCTTCGCTTTGGTCAACAGCCTTTAAACAAGAGACCCCCACACACGTTCAATTATTGAGGCAGACATCCAAATTTCCCATCCGCACATTCATACATATATATATGCACCTGCATACTAGCTGCGTACAAACCTTCATATGTACTTGTGACTAACTGCATCTGGAAAGTTCCTGGAATATATATGGCTGATGAAATCTGATGTATACTGATGTCAGCAGATTAACCCCAATGTCGCCCCCTAAAAAATATTTAACAAACTTAAAAATTTAAATTTGTTTTCAATATTTGGAAAGTCGGTTAACCCTTTCATATACATTTTGGGTTATTTAAATACGAACATCTAGATTTTTTAATTATTTAAAAGAATTCAAAAAATTTTGATAATTTCCAAAATGGTATTTGCAATAAAGCGTGTTCATGAAATTGTATTATAACTGATTTTTTTTTAGAATATTAATCTTTATCTAGAATGTTTCCTAATTTATTAATACACATACATATTTCAGATGAGCAACTGGCCAAACCAGTCTTTATAATAAAACAATCGACTCAAATACCATGGAAATAAAAAAAGTATAAATATACAAAGTCATGCAAATGACTCATGGGATATTTTCATATAACCAACCCTTGAATCTAATACAGAAAAGACCTATACTCATCAAAATGCATACATAGGGGTTGTTTACTTCAAAATTATATTAAACAAATTTAAAAATACTGATAAAAATCTTAATGTAAAATATTTTTCGAAAAAAAGTATTCAAGATTTAATATATGTATCAACATATAATTTCCATAAGTTTTTTAAAAACATTATTCCTAGAAAAAATCAAATACAAATTTTGTATTAATCAAATAGAATTTTTGTTTTGAAAAAATAATTTTTTAATATTAGCTAATTTATAAACATTTCCTATACATAAGTTGTGTATTAACCTTTTTGTGTACTTAAAAGTCCTGCCCCTAAAGCAAATAAAAATGTCCACATTCTTTATACAAATTTCGTTTTTATTCGACTTGTTCTTCTTATAAATGCAATCCAGAGTCCTCAAACGAAATACGCCGCCAGCTGAGCCATTTTGTCCTTGGGCTGTCGACCGCCGCGTCCGCCACGCCCCCCGCCCCCAGGACCAGGACCGCCGCCGGCCGCAGCTGCACCTCCAGCGGCACCAGGTCCACCGACTCCACCGCCGCCACGCCCCACTTTGCCACCCCGGGATCCACCGCCACTGCGAACGGGTCGCGAGGCCACTGCCCGATGCTTCTCGACCAGGTGGGAGAAGTCCGTGGAGCAGAAGATGCAGCCGCTCTTCTCCTCGCTGCCGTCCTTGAACTTGCTCTTGTCGGACTTGTAGACCACGTTCACCTGCTGGGCGCCGCACTCCTGGCACTTGGCCTCTGCAAAAAAGGTAAGTGAATCCATCAATACAATCAGTAATAGTATCAAAAACATAAGATAGAAAAGTTATAATTAAAAAAGCAAAACTTAGGACTTTAAATATAAGCTTTCAAAAGAAATCCTGTGGGTAATCACGAAAATGCAAGCAGTATTTGGGCTGGTTGTAAGCGGTGCAGCGGTAGACTATCAAAATCTTAAGATAGAATGGGTAGTACTTACAAAATAAAACTAAAGACTGTAACTATGAGCTTTCAGGAGAAAACCTTTGAGGAATCACAAAATAAATACATGATTATGAATAGTTTAGTGCTTGGTTAAGGAATTCACTACACCGTTTACAATGAGCTTTTAGAGGTAAACCCTCATAGAATGACGACAACTAAACATGATTTATGGACCCACCTTCCACTGTGATCTTGGTGGCGCCCTTAAAACAGTTGATTATTACGTCGCAGCGGTTGCAGCCCAGCTTCCAGGAGGGCGCCAGCGTGCAGTCGAGCACCAGGACGCCGGTGGGGCACTCCACGCAGCCGGAGATGCCCAGCGTGTTCAGCGAGTGCGGGCAGGTGGCGTGCGTGCATGTGTTGCAGCCCCCCAAATTGGGCATGTCGCTGAACGGCGGATGGTTGTAGCAGTACGGGCAGAACGGATACGAACGCCCCTTGACGCCGGTGGAGAAGGCCAGCAGATCGAAGTCGTCCAGCGGGCACTTGAACTCGCGATACACCTTCACATTGCCGATGGGCAGGGCGTATGTCTCGTCGCAGTGCGAGCAGTGCAACCTCGCCGGCTTCGTCTGCAAAGGGAAAGGCGGTTACGATTAACCTGGAGAGGCAGCTAACGAAGAGGGGAGACCCACCTGTATGTACTTCATGTACCGCCTGCATTTGCCGCAGCGCGAGTGCGCCTTGCCCGATTCGGCCAGCGGCGAGAAGGACACCTCGAACAGGGAGTCCATGTTGGCGATGTTCTTCACAAAGTACATGAACTTCAGCTTAAAGATCTGAATGGCGTGGCGCAGCACATCCTGGAAATCGGCCGAGCCCTGGGCAATCAGTGTCAGCATGCGCTCCACCTCCGTTCGCATGGTGGGCAGCACCAGCTCCGGATCGATCTTCTGATAGCCATGCACCAGCACAATGCCCAGCGTCGTGGGTATCAGCTTGCGTCCGTTCTCGATGTGCACATAGTTGCGCTGGCAGATGTTGTTGATGTGCACCGGTATGGAGGCGTCCGTGCCAATGCCATGCTGCTCCATCAGCGTGATCAGCTCCGATTCGGTGAGGTAGTCGGGCGGCCCCGTTTGGCTCTCGGCCAGTCGCACATCGTTGATGGCCACCTGGGTGCCCTGGACGAACGGCGGCATCGGCTCGTCCCTGCCGAAGGCCTGCCAGGTCATCACCTTGGTGAAGCCGGCGTCCAGCAGCACATTGGCCGTGCAGCTGAAGGTCTCCAGGCCGACGCGCAGCTTGGCCGTCGTCACGCGATACTTCAGATCCCGCGACACCGTGCCCATAAAGTGCCGGCAGATGAACTCGTAGACGCGCCAGGTGTCGCGATCGAAGTCACTGCGGTTGCCCAACTTCATGGGCGTGATCGGTGGATGGTCGCCCGCATCCTTGCCCTTCCGCGGCGTCTGCATGTCGCCCAGAATGGTGCGCGCCTCCTCGCCGAAATCTCCCGATGGCTTCAGCACATGCAGCACCGCCGGCAGATCGAAGTTGGTCGGATACTGATTGGTCTCCGTGCGCGGATAGCTGATGTAGCCCTGCGTGTACAGGCGCTCCGCAATCTGCATCGCTTGGAACGGGCCGATGCCCAGGCCGGAGCTGCAGATCCGCATCAGCTCGACGGTGTTCAGCGCTTGCGGTTTGCTCTTGAAAGCCTCCTTGCTGCCCACGCTCTCCACGCTGAAAGGGGGAATGGGAATGGGAGGAAGCGAATAATTGTTAGTGTTATGTTTATATACCCTATCATATAGCTGCCATAGGAACGATCGAATAATTGAGCTGAAAATCATAATAGCTTCAATGGGTTTCAATGGGTACTCTTATAATTCGAAATTTAGATCTTTTAAATATGTATGTTGATTTTTGGAATAGCTTCCTTTCTTGTTTTTAAACTGAAGTAGTTTCATGTTGATTTAAACTCTTAAGCTGACAAAGTATAAGTGAAATGAAACAGACGGACATGCTTTTATCGACTTGACTGCTGATGATGCAAAAGTTTATAAAGAATATAATCCCTGCAATTATCCCTGCTATTATACGCTTGAGAACATGAAAAACTCGACTGTAAACTGGACGACAATCTTACGTGGCCTCCTTGTGCTCCTTGGTGCGGTTCAGCAGCATGATGGCGATGTCCTTCTTGAACACCCGGCCGCGTGCCCACTCCAGCGTGAATTCCGGCTGGCCGGCGAGCAGCTGCAGGTACCAGAAGCTCTCCGGCTTGAAGGTCTGGATGTCGTCGTGCCGTTTCACGCAGAAACCAAGCGTAGGCGTCTGGCAGGGACCGTAGGAGATGAGCGAGGAGTCCAGGTCGCCGTAGCGATCGTGGAAGAACTTCGTTTGGAAGCGCGTGAAGGCGCAGCCAATGCGCAGATCCAGCTCCTGGCGGGCGTCCACCGACTTGGCCTCGTTCTCGTTGGGATGCCCCAGCGTCTCCATTGCGCCCTTGATGTCCTTGTCCGTGATGGCCGAGAAGTGGGCACGGTAGGTGACCTGCTTGCTGTACACATTGTGGATGACATGCTGCACGGCGTCCATCACCTCGAAGCAGATGTTCTCGCCCTCCTTGTCGCAATCCAGCCACAGGACCAGATAGTCGCAGCCGCGTGCCTCGTGCGCCAGAAAGGTGCGCATGTGCTGCTTGGGATTCGTTTCCTTCTTCTCGGTGGGACAGCCGAAGAGCTCCACGGGATCCACTTTGTCCCACGAGTTGTACTTGCTGATGAAGTCCAGCGACATCACATGCCCGCAAACGGAGGTCATGCGGAAGTGGACACTGCCCTCGTTCCGGAAGTTGCCCGTCCACTCGTGCGTGGAGCAGCCGTTGCCGGTGCCTGGACGGGAAGGATTGGGTTTTACTATTAGTTTTTCGTTTCTTGAGTGATTCAGTAGACACTCACCCCTTTTGGCCGTGCACCGGCCGTTGGAGAGAATCCCCGCCAGCGATGCCGCCAGCGAGGGCTTCTCGGCCACCATCAGCACACTTTTCATGGCCCCAAATCCAAATACAAATAATGGCCTACACAATTGATCACTTATTCGGTGCGGATGCGGTTCCTGCCCACTCGTTCACTCGCATGGGATTCGCTCGATGGGAGCTGCGCCTCGCCGGTTTCGGGTTCGTCGGTTGCGCTGCGGGTCCAACACCTGTCAGTTGGTCCAGTTTTGTTCATATATAGTGTCTATATAGCTTAATTTCGAGTTGGTTACCTTTAGTTTTTGGGACTAAAAAAAACGATTAAATTAGAGGGCTCGCCGCTTTTTCTGGCTGACATACCAAAACGCTTCCCAAAATAAAAAAAATGGTTGAGGCTGGTATTTATATACCAGCGATAACTGGGCACACTGTCACGGCGGGAAATCCTATTAATTGAACATTTTCAAATCTGCTAAGTTTTTCTTCAGTAAAAGGTGGTCGATCAGAGTCCGGTTTTCCCAAACAAAAAATGGCTTATTATTTGCGGGGTTTATTTGTCTCCTAGAAAAACAGTGGCTCCTGATCTTGGTAGAATTCCTTATCCCTGAATTTTTTTTACTTTTGAACACTTGGAATAAACCTAAGGCACAAAATACTTTAGATTTACAGCAATTAATTACAAATCTTAAAAAGTTTTATATATAACGTAGACAACTGGAGAATAAGGACACATTTGATGCCTATAAATGGTTTATACCCTTGTTGGTATCTACTTAGAGTTTCCCCCATCATAATTTTAGAACTACATTCAGGTTTTAAAAAGCAATTTATGAAAATGACTAATATTAAAAATTAAGCAAGTGAAGCTTAGCACCATTTGATACCCTACACAATTTATGGTATAAATGGTATATTATTTGTTGGTATTCAATTGGGGTTTTCCCCTTAGCCTGAAGCATTATTTTGGCGCCACAATCTGGTCACTTCCCCACTCACATTCGTTTTCCAACACTGGCGGACGTGCACGGACATTTCTTGATGGCAACGATTTTCTTCACCGAGCCCGAACTGGTGGTCGGCCATGGCCGCAGGGTGCTGTTCGTGAATCCCGACGACATGCAGATATTCAAGGAGATCGAGCTGCCGCCCGACCTTGGCCTGAAAATGCCAGCCCAGGCCCAAGCCGAAGCCTCCTCCTCCGCCGTCGAGCAGGGATCTGGATCCTGTCCTCCAGACGGCAAGGAGCAACAGCTTGCTGCTGCTGCTGCTGGTGGCGTCAAACAGACGGAAGCCACTGCATCCGGATCATCTTCAGCGGCAACCATCAAAGTGGAGGTGCCCACAGCGGTGCAGAATGTGGCCTACTCGCCAGATGGACAGCTGCTGGCCGTGACCACCAGCGGGGGGCAGAAGGCGCTCCTGCTGTACCGCTCGCGACCGGAGAACGCCCGCCTGCTCTCGGCCCGCCCGCTGGCCCGGGCGGCCAGTGCCCTGCGCTTCTGCAGCGACAGCAGCTCCGTTCTGGTCACAGACAAGACCGGCGATTGCTATCAATACGACTGCGTCGAGGTGGAGGCCACGCCGCGCCTGCTGCTCGGCCACCTGAGCGTGGTGTACGACATCCTCTGGTCGGAGGACCAGCAGCACATCATCACCTGCGACCGGGATGACAAGATACGCGTCACGAACTATCCCGCCACCTTCGACATACACAGCTACTGCTTGGGCCACCGCGAGTTTGTGTCCGGTCTGGCCCTGCTCACGGATCAGCATATTGCCTCCGCCTCGGGCGACAAGACGCTGCGCGTCTGGAACTACATCCAGGGCAAGGAGCTGTTGCTGCACGAGCTGCCAGCCCCAGCGGTTCGTCTGCTGGTGCGACAACTGGAGCCGGAGAAGGTCTTCCAGGCGGCCGTGCTCTTCTACGACCATGTGGACGCCCTGGGACTGTACCGCCTGGAGCGCAGCTCCGACGAATCCTGGAGCGTCACGGCCACGCAACTGGTGCGCGCCGAGGCGGGCTCGTGGAGCATAAGCAACTTTACTTTAACCGGCGATAGGATTTACATCACCGGCGCGGAGAACGAGCGATTGAGCTTGAGGGTCTACGACATGGAAACGGGCCAGCGGACGACCAGCGGCGTGCCCGAGGGCTGGCTGGAGATGGTGCTGGAGGGACTGGGCGCCACCGACGAACATGCTCCACCCTTCATTCCCGAGGACCTGTCCGTTTGGTTCAAGAAGCGCTTCGACAACGTCAGCGACTATTTGGAGCGCAAGAAGCGGCGCATCGAGGAGCAGCAGCAGCAGAAGTGCGGCTAATTCTGGGGATTGGAGAAAGCCCAAACCTAAATGAAATTACATGAACCCTAATCTTTACATAGCATTTAATTAGCATATGGGAGAAGCAACGGACTATGTGTGACAGGCCTGTTGGTTGGACATAATATATATATCTGTATATGTGTGTAGATGAAAAATAGTTAACTCTATGGGCGGTGGAGTGGTGGTGGCTGCTCCTAAACGGGCTTGTAGTCCAGCTTGCTCTCCAACTTCTTGTTGTCTGAGACCTTGCGCACCGCCTTCATAAAGTCCTCCTGGATCACGTACTCCCGTTCGGCACTGTAAGTACATTTTCATTATAGAATCTCATGGAAGACCAAAGAAGAGCTCTTCATCTCACCGAATGGCAAAGAGACCCGCCTCTGTGCACACATTACGCAGATCCGCGCCGTTGAAGTTGTCCGACAGCTTCACAATGGCCTCGTAGTCGATCTCGCCGTGCTTGGCAATCTTCAGGGCGTGAATCTTGAGAATCTCCAACCTAAAAGGAGAGATGTTTCTGGTTAAGTCTTTGCAGAATTCAAAAAATTAAGGAGGAATATTGCTGCTTTAAGTACTAGGTACCTTAAATAAGTATCTAGGTAAGGTAAAAGGTACACATTTTAAGAAGTACTAGGTAAAAAGTACAACATTTTTTAATACATTTTTTTACAAAGTTGTAGATGAGCTATGATATTGTGTATACGCTCTGGTTGTAGAATTAACAATAAACCTCTTATATCTTGCATATGCGTTGGAATTAACTTTGCTTCAATTAAGTGGTATAAAGCCAATTTTAAAACCAAAATAATTAAAAATATTTGAGTATCTAAATACCTAACATAGCAAATTCTTAAGATAAATAAAAATCTGCACATGGGTAAGGTAATAGGTATTCTTACATTCTTTACCTAGGTAAGTTATAAGGCACAACACTGCTTTTATTACCATTTTAGGCATCAGTATGACTAACTAATAAGATCGATTTTATAAAGAAATACCCATTATCATGAGTTTGTTTCCCAGAAAATATCTAATCAAAGAAATCCCTTTCAAAATCTATTCATATTTCCTAGTGATTTACCAACCTAGCCTCCCATAGATAAGAGCCAAACAAAAAGTTGCCTCACCTGGCCTGCTCGTTGGGCAGTGGAATCTCGATCTTCCTGTCCAAGCGACCCGGTCGCAGCAGGGCAGGATCTAGGGTGTCCGGGCGATTGGTGGCCATGATCATCTTCACCTGGCCGAGCGAATCGAAGCCGTCCATCTGGTTGAGCAGCTCCATCAGCGTGCGCTGGATCTCGCGATCGGCGGAGGTGCCCTCGGAGAAGCGTCGTCCGCCGATGGCGTCGATCTCGTCCATGAAAATGATGCAGGGCTGGTGGTCGCGGGCATAGTTGAACATCTCGCGAATGAGGCGGGCACTCTCGCCGATATACTTGTCCACAATGGCCGAGGACACGACCTTGAGGAAGTTGGCGTCCAGCTGGGAGGCCACAGCACGGGCCAGGAGGGTCTTGCCGGTGCCAGGCGGTCCGTACAGCAGGCAGCCCTTGGGCGGCGTAATGCCGACGCGCAGGAAGAGCTCCGGATTGAGGAGCGGCAGCTCAATGACCTCGCGCAGTTCGCGGATTTGCTCGGTGAGGCCGCCAATGGCCGAGTAGGTCACATCGCCGGGGTCCTCGTGCGACATGTTGTACACCAGGGGATCCACCTCGCGCGGCAAGTACCTCATGATGGTCAGCGTGGTCATGTCGAGGGCCACACGGGTTCCGGACTTGAGCTTCGCCTTGTCCAGCTGCCGGCGGCATCCCACCACATAACGCGGACCATTGGTGGCCTTCACAATGACTGCAAGAAAAGAGGGAAGCAATCAGAATTCGGGTATTCTAGTCCAGCAAGCCGGTGGTGTCTCACATTTGTCCTCGGTCAGCTGCTTTAGCACCTCGCCCACGATTTGTCCCACACTCTGGAGAGCTTTCAGATCGTTCTCGGACTTGTCGTACAGCTTGGTCAGCTCCTTGATCTCCTCGCGCTCTGAAAACCACAATTAAGTAAGGACTTTCTTGAGTAGATTACTAGTGTGTATGGTCGTACTTTCTTTGAGACGCCCCTCGATCTCCTTGTGCTCCAGCAGTTTCTTCCGGTAGTCGGATAACGCTTTCACCCGCAGATTGTCGGGCAGCGGCGTGGCGGTCACGGTCATTTTGCTCGGTGATTTACGTTTTACTTTTAGCTGCAAATCACTTAAATTAAATCAAGTTCCGAAAAGTATTTTGAGTGAGTTGCAAGTTTTGCTGTTTTAGAGTGACCAGCTGGCAGTTAATCGAAAAACATACCAAAAAGGATGTGTTTTGTTACTGATTGATTGTATTCGATAATTCCAGGGAGTGCTGAACGATTACAATTTTTGATTTAAATGATGAACACATAAATTTATACGAGAAGTAAATAAATATAAATATTAAAGAACGAAATCAAATTGTGTCAAGTCATGTTGTAATATTTCTTAAGCCTAGTTTATTACTTTAAGCAATATGTTTGTTATATAAACTTTAATCGCAATATACTAAACCTTTTGATAAAATTGAAATATGAATATTTTCTTTTAAAGCATCTATTTATTTCAAGTTGTTTTTGTTAAAAATTTGGTAAATGCAATCCATAAATTTTGTGTTACAAACATTGTTCGAAACATTTTGATAAAGTTCAACCATTAATATATGTTTTTATTTTATTAACAATTTGGTCAATCGAATCTAAATATTGCATTACAAAATTTAATAAAATTAAAATTTGTTTTTAAAACACCTTTTGTTTTCGATTTCCAAGAAGAAATTCCTCTGTGAAGTGTGTCTGGTCACACTGGCAACCGGCAACAATCTTATTGGAATCTGATTACCAAAACTTCTGATTATGTATAATTTGCGACTGCTGCGGCATGTCCTGCTGCGGGATGTCCTGCCGGTCGGCGGCGGACACGCCCACGGCCACCCTCGCCGGATGGTCAGCCAGCACAAGCGTCGCCCCCAGCCGGGCAGACTACCGCCGGATCGGCTGGAGCAGCTGCGCTGCGATCTCTTCGAGCGTCGCCAGGATCTGAGTGGCGCGGAATGGACAGAGGTGCGTCAATCGCTGGTGGACGGCTACAAGCATATAAACGGGCACAACGTGGACGCCGTCATCCTGGGCGTGTGCAGTGGCCCCCGTCAACTGGCGCTGGCCAAGAACTATGTGGAGTTCCTGCGGAGCACGGGCGCCACGCCCAACGGCGCCACCCTGGGTCGCCTGCTGCGGATCTACAATGCCGCCTACCACGAACGACCACTCAGCGCGGCGGAGCAGGCCGAGATCCTGCAGATCTGCCGCACCCTCCAGGCGGAGCACGAAACCCTGGACGCCAGCAGCTGTGAGCACGTGATCCACGGCCTGGTGGCCACCAACGACCATTGGCAGAGCGCCCTGCCGCTGCTCGAAATGATGAAGGTCACCAGTGCGCCCAGTGTGGCCGCTTATTCCGCTTTGGCGGAGAAGGCTTTCAGTGTGGCGGAGTCAGAGGATCGGGAACTGGCCTGGCGCCTCCTAGAGGAGATGGCCCTGGCCCGGAAGCCGCCCAAATGCGAGGTCTACCTGGCGCTGCTCAATCGTCTGGCCAGCAGCGAGTCGGTTAGCGAACTACCTGCCCAGCTAGAGCGCCTGCTGCAATTCCTCGAGCGCCATGAGATTCTAGTCAGTCAGCGAGTGGCCCAGCGGATGCAGGATCTCGGCCAGCAACGGCCCCGGCTGCTGGAGGTCAAGGCCACCAAGAACATGGGACCGCTAGGCAAGTGCCAGGCCTGCCAGCAGCACCTCCAGCCGGTGGCAATCAGCGATAAGCAGTTCCGCCGCCTTAGCGAGTGTTTCCTGGAGCGTGTGCTCATACGCCGCGATGTCTTCCAGCGCTCCACGCCCGAGGAAGTGGCCCGGTTCAAGAAGTACGTGGAGCGGACGGCGCCCTATGACTGTGTGATCGATGGCCTCAATGTGGCCTACTCCACCGGGACCAAGAAGTCGCCCCAGCAGCTGGCCAATCTAGTGGCCACCGTGGTGCGGCACTTCCGGGATCGGGACAAGCGTGTGCTGGTCCTGGGACGCGAACACATGCGCAACTGGTCCAAGCAGGCAATGCACTATGTGCAGAGCAATGCCAGCCTCTTCCTGACCAGCAATTTGTGAGCAAATCGTTTGTGAAAAAGAAAGGGAGAGATAGATTAACTAAGTTTTGTGATTACAGGTCCCACGACGATCCCTTCCTGCTTTATGCCACACTGCGCAGTGGTCAGGACACGGACTTTTTCTCCCGCGACCTGATGCGCAGCCATGCCTTCCATTTGGGTGCCGACCTGAAGCCCATCTTCCGCCGCTGGCAGCAGCAGCACCAGCACTCGCTGGTCACCCAAACGCAAACGGGCCGGATCATCGTCAAGGAGCCCGTGCGCCACCGGCTGAGTGCCCACGCGGTGGCGGGCAGCACCTGGCATGTGCCCTACTGCGAGGTGTACACCCAGCATCCCACCGATAGCTTCGAGGTGCCCGCCAACTGGCTGTGCCTCAAACTGAAATCCCTGCCAAATGCCAGCCAAAGGAATGATAAATAGTTGAACAATTATTGTGAGTGATGCAATGATAACAGCCCAAAAGTTAACAAATTATACTGGAAGAGCCGTCCAAATCCAACTCCTAGTCACAGTCGTGGCGGGTGCACTTCTCGAAAGCTCCAATGGCCTGCGGCTGCGGCTTCTTGCGACGCCGCTCGTGCACCAGCTTCTTCTCGGCGGCGCACATGAGCCGCCGCTTGATGTGGTTGTCCATCTCGAAGTCCAGGTCGGCCGGCTTGCACGGCTCGTTGGGATCGCGGGTGGCGGCCGAGTCCAGCGCCTTGATGATCAGCGAGAGCAGGGCGTGGGCCAGCCGGTGGCACACATCGTACTCGATGGCATCCTGGCTGGTGTAGTAGATGGCCGACTGCGAGGTGGGCTGCACCCCAATGGCCAGCAGGATGTTGCAGAAGATGCCGCGCTGCATGCGGGCATAGGGGTCAACCAGTTGCGGCGGTATCCGCATCGTGGTGGCCAGATGGGCAATGAACTTGGCGAACTTCTTGATGAGCACGTTCAGGTACTGGGTGCGGCACTGGCGCTCCAGCTTGGTCAGCATGTTGTAGTACAGTTCCTGCTTGCGCTTCAGGAAGTCCTCCTTCTTGCGCTCCTTAGTCTTGTTGCTCTTGAGGATCTCCTCCAGCTGTCTGTTGCGTAATGGTAATGAAGCGTTTAAGGGAAAGCATTTGGTAGAGTGAACCTACTCTGTGGTGATGGCATTGTATTTGCCCAGCATCCTTTTGATCCGCCTGGCCCGCAGCTTGGGATCGTAGACCTGCTTGAACTGCTCGTAGTTGTCGATGAGCGTGTGCAGCTTGGGCTTGGCCAGGGCCACATCGTAGGGCTTCACCTTGGGCGGCATGGCCGGCTGGTAGGCCATGCGCCGCACGTACGACTGCAGCTTGGCCAGGTTCTCCTCCTGCCGCCTCTTCACGTTCTCCTCGGCGCACACATCCGGATCCTCCTCCTCGGGCAGCGACTCCGTCGACGTGGGCAGCGGCTCATCCCAGTCCGAGACATTGGAGCTGGCCATTGAAGCTGATGGATGGGGGATTGCTGATTGGCTTGATGCTTGGATTGGAGTACGGCCCAATCAATTTGAATGGATTGAGAATTTAGCAGGGATTCCGATTCTTTATATTAGAATGCACAACCAAATTTATATGGAAAAATTTTTAAATCGAGAGCACTAACAATTTTATGTATTCGCGTTGGAAAAGTTGAACACCTTATGAGCAGTCCCTGTTGAAATGTGTCCAAAGTAAATCCTACGGATGACTAGATCGGTACTTTAGTAAGCACTATATTTAAATACTTTAAAATATGATATAATATTAAACAATTCCGTTTGGTGTTTTTTTTCAAAAAATACACATTGTTTATTGCCTCATTATATAGTTATAATACCAATCTGTTTTTCTTTAAGCAACAATTCATAACATTTGCATATAAAATAGACATTTCTTGAAAGTTTTAAATGAGTGGCTTATTGGCATAAAAACGATTTTATAGTGTTAATAAAAATCGAAGTTTTTTCGTTAAACAACAGTTCACAATTGTAAGATATTTCCCGAACGTTTTGTATGGGTTTGCTTAATGGCATAAAAAGTGTTTTATAGTGGTAATGAAACTCGAATTTAACTATTTATATAAAATTAAGGGTTTCAAAAATTTGCAGCGCCCTTGTATAAAATTCTTAACATAAATAAAATATGAAATCATTGATTTAGGTCACTAAATGAAGTTAAATTCAAAAACATAAAAAGGGACTTCCCCGAATACAAGAAAATTCCGAAATTATTAACTTTAAGTTGTGCTTTTGCCGTATAAAACGGCCTCATAATGATTCAACAATATAATGTTGGGAACTCCCTTAATACATATTTAAATATTATATATAGTAAAATAGTCCTACTTGGAACATGACACATAAATTGGTAGAAAATTACAAGTCTGATGAAATACGATTTGCAGGCATTCCAGAAAATGAACATCTCGACAGTTTACAATTAAATAAGCAACGTTTTATTATAATAACCAGTGAAGGGTTTGTGGGCTAACGCTAGTAACACTCGTTTTGCACGGATCTCTCCAAGGCGAACGTGTACTCCTCGGCCAGTTCGTCCACGGACAGCTGGCGCGTGAGCAGCGCCAGGATGCTGTCCACCTGCATTTGGGTGCTGGCGTAGCGATCCTTGGTGGCCAGTCCGGGTGCCAGCTCGAAGGGAATGTCCTGCAAGTAGTTGACGGGTCCTTGCTTCACCGCTCCGCCAGCTACGCCAGGTCCTACTAGTCCACCCCTGGGTCCTGGCATCGGCGGATACGGCAGATAGCCCGCCGGCATGGGCGGGTACATGGCGCCGGAGGAGACAGCCGGACCAGGTGCATCGGGTCCGGGTTTTCGCTCAATAAACACGAAATCATCGCCGCTGGTTCCTGGTCGCGGTCCATCCGCCGGCCCCTGAATGGGCTGCTCCTCCGTGGGAGTTTCCGCCGGCTTGCGCTTTCCAAAAATGGAGAACATTTCACTAGCTTAATTTAATTCTACTGTTTGGTAAATTGGCGAATTGCGTCGTCGGCCAGCTGAGATGCGCGATTTCCAACGTTGCTGCTAACTTGGCTGTTTTCTAGCTAAATTTGGCTTGTTGCGGGGGAACTCGCGAAAACGTTCATAAATATTTTCTGATTTTAATGGGAGTTCCCAAATACTTACAAAGTGTTGAATGTTTTAAAATTTAAAAATAAAAGATTAAATTATATTTTATGTATGTTCTTTGATTCTTTAAAAAAGCGTAGCGTTTTTCATTTTCAAAATACAAGCCTAAACTTATGTATTATTTTTCATTTTGTTATTGAACTGCTAGACAAGGCTACTTCGTTTCTGTTTGGTTATGTAAGTTTTGTAATTTAATTGAGCTCTTTTTAATTTAATACCATTTAGACTGTCCATTTGTACCTGCTGCAATTGTAATTCAGTTTGCATTACTTTTGTTTCGTTGTTGCTTTATTATTTTTAAAATTGAGTTAGGCAATTTAAATAATTTTAAAATGTGCTTAAGCTAATGCCCTAATTAACATTTAAAGCGTTCAAAATAAAGCGCTGTAATACTTGGCAGTTAAAAAGAAGCTAGATCTAAAGTGAAAGGTGCCAGCGCTGACGATCCGTTAGAAGCCTATCGATAGACGCGATAGACGATTGGCGCGCAGTGTGGCCAGCCGGCCGTCCGATGCGCAGGGCTGCAAACTGTCGCGCTCCTCCGTCTCCAAGTGAACTGAGCTCGCTTGCTCCGAGATTGATTGTGTACACCGGATAAGAGGAGGCCAGGAAAAATATGTCAAAAGTGGACCAGGACCCGAATGCTTCACTGAGCATCATGGAGGTGAGTTGTGCCCGTGGGGGGCCCTTGCTGCTGCCGCACAGCCCGCCGTGCTCCAGTTCCAATTGGCTTTGGCGCTGCGTCTGCTCAAGATGCCACACATTAACGTGTCTCCTTTTCGTTTTCGTTTCCGATTTCGGTATTAATTGCGTTTTGCCGCCTCCCCCTGCAGCAAATCAAGCAGCTCATCCGGCCGCCGCCCAACGAGGACGAGAAGCTGGTGCAGCGGACGACCAACACGAAGCATCCGTACTACAGGCGACCGGGAAGGGGTCACAACCACGACTATTGCGACGCCTGCGAGGAGGGCGGCAATCTGCTGTGCTGCGACCGCTGCCCCTCCAGCTTCCATCTGCAGTGCCAGTGAGTATAGCAATGGTCTTCGCTTCCCAGTGCTCTGGTTTCAAGCTGTTCTTTTTTCCGCAGTGATCCTCCGCTGAGCGAGGAGGACATTCCAAGTGGCCAGTGGCTGTGCCATAGCTGCCGCATGGCCAAAGTGTCCCAGCCGCCGGCCTCCTCCTCGAAGGCCAGCTCCGTGGAGCGTGTGCCATCGGCGGGCAGTGGCTCACGGGCCAATACGCCGTCCTCTGGCGATTTGGAGTCCATACCGCTGAAGATACGCAATCTTCGCAAGCGCAGCAACAGCGAGCGCAACAGCACCGAGAAGCTGCTGGCCAAGATGCCGCTGGCCATACAGCGGGCCCTCGATCCCAACAAGAAGCCGACGCCGCTGGACGACGTGATCAGGGCGGCCAGCATGCTGAATCCGCAGCAGTTCTCGCTGCCGCCGGAACTGGAGCTGCACACCCAGTTCCCGGGCAACGGCAAGGTGCAGCCCGTCCAGCAGGCCCAGCCGCCCAGCGGCAATGGCGGGCATCGCAAGTGCGCGTCCAATCAGCGTCGCAATTCCAAGCCCTTCGAACTGGACGCCCAGGGACTGGTGCCGCTGCCCGCCAAGACCTGTTTCTACTGCACGCGCTCCTGCAAACGGGCGCCGCTCATCTCCTGCGACTACTGTCCGCTGTACTACCACCAGGACTGCCTGGATCCCCCACTAACTGCACTGCCAGCCGGACTGTGGATGTGCCCCAATCATGCCGAGAACTTTATCGTAAGTGTGGGCACTTCAAATGATAGCTTTTCTTTGGTTTTCATCTGCGTTTATCTCTTTTACAAAAGGATGCCAATATGACCAACAGCATTTCGGCCACGGAACGGGTGCGCCTGTGGAATCGCTTCCACCAGCCGCTGGATCATGAGAGCGTCAAGATGGAGTTCTTCCGGCGCGTCAACACTCGCCATCCGCCGTTTCGCACCAAGACGCACCTGCGCGCCCGTGCGCACATCGAGGTGCCGGCCATTGTGCGCTACCACTACGAACATCCGCCGGCGCTGCTGCCCTCCATGCGCCAGACGCTGCGCTACGATCGGGTGAAGCGGCGCAGGAACCTGCCCACTGCCGTAGAGGAGATCTCGCGCGAGTCGGTGACCGAATCGCTGCTGAAGGATCTGGAGGCGCTGCGCTCGGCCCGAGCCAAGTTCCGCGAGATTCAGCGGGAGTACGGCAGCGTGGAGACGGCGGTCGAGGGCGACAGCGACAGCGAAGCCAGTCCCGAGGAGCCCGAGTCCGACACGAACTCCCCGGCGACAAAGTGAACGGTGGTGTCGCGAATGCGGAGAATCCCAAAGCGACGGCGGAATCCGAAGCGCAGCTGGCCAACGAGCAGCAGCCCCCGGTTGTGAAGGATGAGGCCGAGGCCAAAGCCGAGGCCAAGGCCAGCCCGGAGCTGGAGGTGAGTTTCGAGGAGGACGAGGAGGAGAGCAAGGCTGGCGGCATCATCGATGCGGACCTCTTCCACCTGGACGTGGATATCATTAAGAAGCTGGCCCACCAGCGATTGCAGCAGCTGGTCGAAGAGCATCCGGAGATAGTGACGCAGTATAAGAATCGCACGGCCGCCCGTCGACTGCGCCAATTGGCATCCGGCCAGGGATCGGACATGGCCGCCCTCCAGGGCCAACTGGCGCCGGAGGACATGAATCGTTTCTCGCTGCTGTTCACCAGCGAAACGTCATCGATACTGGCGCAAAAGAACGGCAATGCCGCCGACGAGGATCCCGCGATGGCCCTGCATCCGGCGCTGGCCACGGCGGCGGCCATTGCCGCTGCGGATGCGGCCGCCGAGAGCTATGAGCCGCGTGCGCGTAGCGACACGGAAAAGGCCTACGAGCTGGCCACGCGCCTCGAGCTCAAGCTGCTGCAGTGCAAGGTGCAGGCGCGGGCGGTGATCACCCCGCTGGGCGACATGCTCGAGGACAGCCGCTGGTTCAGCTCGCTGGGGCTGGGCCACTCGATCTTTATGCGCTACCGCACGCTGTACATCGGCTACGGCGGCCACTACTCGCCGTCCACGACGCTGGGGCAAACGGAGACGGTGGACCTGTCGGCGATTGGCTACTGCTGCCGCATCTCGCCGCAGCACGCCATCATCTTCTACGACGAGTTCTCCAAGTCGTACGAACTGATCAACTACTCGGAGTTCGGCACTGAGGTGAACGGGCAGCTGTACGCCTGCGACCTCACCGACAGGATGCCCACGCATGCCGGCAAGCGGATGCGGCCGGACGATGCCGAGCTGAAGCGGCGCGTCGACGATCTGCTGGACAAGCGGCGGAACATCCAACGCCAGTTCGAGTCCAAGAGGAACAGCAAAGATAGGTGGGTAGTTTGTCCAACCAATTGAATAAACTGCATAAACAGTAGTGTGCATTCACCACAGATTGGCGCCCATTGTGAAGCCCGCCTGCCGCTGCACGAACGCCCAACCCGTGCCCATGGTGGCCGGAGCCTGGGAGGGATCGGCTGTGCTGGCCCACGGCAGCCTGCTGCGCTTCGGCTGTCTGTCGTTTGTGTTTTCGGTGCCGTCGATGGACATGCTGCAGGCGCAGGCGCGCTGCAAGCGATCGTAGGACCAAGACATCCCCGTTCCCATTCCCATCTCCCTCCCGATCCCGATCCCTATTACCATCCCCTTGCCCACCTAGTTTAAGCACACACACACACATGCGCGATAGACCGCAGCCAACTCCAGTGGAGCAGCACCAATCTCAGTGGGGCAGCTAGTAGACAGGCCTAGGGTTATAGGTTTAGCAATCAATTCAGTTTCATCGCCATCGGCTTTACATATTTGGAATCACAAACACACAATCCAATTCTCCCATTCTAGTATTAAGCAATTTCATCGCAATCATCTTCACAATTTAATGCCTCGGCTTAAACATAATTTAAAACTTTGAATCACACATAAATTCAATCCTCCCATCGATGATTTTTGTAATAAAAAACGTAGAGAGGTACTATTTCACACATTTAAGACTCCCAAGCTGCGTGTTTTTATTTAATTTATCATACTGTTCATCGATCGTGCGTAAACTACTACGAATTACACCCCATTAATGGTATTTCTAACTGTATAAATAAATTGTATAGATTGCAAAAATGAAATAAACTTGTAAGAATTACGGGCATTTGTCTTTTGTAAGCGATTAGTTTACTACGATACTCTGATTAATAACTGACTTGACAACACAATAAAACTGGTTGAAATAAGATTTTTTTTGTATGGTTAGCAAAAAAACCAATAATATTAACAATTCTAATTTAATTTATTTAAAAAATAAGCATTGCTTCAATCAATAAGTCAATTAAAGAGCAACATTGTGAGTTTCTATTTGATTTGTGTAGCATTAAGTTCTTGAATAAAGAAAGGTCTTAAAAGTTAAGGTTAAGGACACCCAAGTTATTGGATAAACAAGATCCCCAATTAGTTCGAACCATAAGAAAACGATGCGGTTTTGTTGAAACGAATGTTTACTTTATAACCAGATCCAATCCAACTGGTTAAGGCATTATAGAGAACGAGAAGAGTATACACAATTGGTGACTTTGTTGGAGTACACGCGAAACTTGGGATAAGTACATCGGTATTCGGTATCGGTATCGGTATTCGGTATGGCTAATAAAAATATAAATTTAATTGTAAAAAGTCTTAGGCTACGACTACCAATCCCGGCCAGCTTTAGACGGCGGCCGGCGGTCCTGGCTGTGCCGGCGGCGGACTGGCCTGCTGCACCTGCTCCTGGACGCCCGCCTTGGCCGCTGAGCGCGTGGCCCGCGACCTCTCCCACTCCGCTTTGTGCTTGCGCTTGGTGTGGTGGTACATGTTCGACTTGGACCGGAACTCCGTGGGACAGAAGGCGCAGGTGTGCAGCTTGACGCCCGTGTGGGTGGCAAAGTGCTCCTAAGGAAGGGTGTGAGTTAGCATCAGGTAGCTGCTTCTGGTTCTGGTTCTTCCAAAAACTCACCTCCAAATAGCGCTTCATCTTGAAGCACTTGCCGCACACATCGCAGGCGTACTTGGGCTTGCTCAGGCAGCGATGATTCTGTCCAGGAAGCTCGCCGCAATTGGGACAAATGATGACCGAAACGGGGCATGCGGCATGAGTGACGGCCTGTGACTCTGCAGACGGGTTGCTGTTAAAGAGATTCTTGTATTAGTTCATTTAAACTTGGGAGAATTCAATCCACTTACCTGAAGGCCTGATGAGCCATCATTGACCCTGTTGCCGTTGTCGTGGTGGTGGCACTGCTCGCTGTGCCCACCGAAGCGGCTGCAGCCGCCGTCGCGGACATCACAGCAAATAGTTGCTCCTGCTGCTGCTGCAGCAGACTCACGCACAGGCGCTGCTGCAAACTATCCGGCTGGCCAGTCGGATTGTCCGTGAGCGAAGCGGCGGCCACGACGGCCGCCGCCACGGCATTGTAGTTGGCCAGTATCAGCTCGTTCTCCTTGAGCCTCTTCTGGGGCGAATCCTCGTCGCTGGCATCGCTGCCCTCCGTGTGCTGCACCTTTTTGGGCGAGTGCGTCTTGCGGCGACTGGCGCGATTGCGTGAGCCCCGGCCGGCGGCTGATGGCGGTGGTGTCTTGGTGATGGTCAGGTTGATGGCCTCGCCGGGTTGGCTCTTGATCACGGACAGCGGCAGCTGTTGTTGGTCGATAGGAGCAGCTTGTCCGGAAATAGACGAACTTTCAGTGGAAGCCGTTTGTGCAGGGATTCCAGGGAGAGCGGCAGCAGCAGCTGGAGCAGGTTCCTCTGGCGTCGTGTGATTCTGACCCGACTTGGCCGCATCCCGTTCCTCGCGTGCCTTCAGCCACTGCGTCGTGTGCTTGCTCTTCACATGGGTGTACATGTTCGAACGGCAGCGGAAGGCCATCTCGCAGTAGGGACAGGCAATCGGACGGTCGCCGGTGTGCGTGGCTATGTGCTCCTCCAGGTAGCGGCGCATCTTGAAGGATTTCTCACAAAACATGCAGGGAAACTTATTGGCCGTTGTGGGCGTGACAGCCTTGGGCTCCTCCGCCGGCTCCATGAGCAACTGGGGTTGCGCATCCGGCTGCATTTCCGACCCCTCCTCCGACCAGTTGACATCGCAATCGATGGCCAGGAACTGGCTGCACAGCGTCGTCTGTTTGAGCTCCACTAGCTTCCAGAAGTTGTGGAAGCTCTCCAGTTGCGAGCAGCACTCGGTGCAGATGCAGGTGGAGATGGCATCGTCGCGGGAGAGCTGGAGGAGATGGACAGAAAAGGAGATTACGGTGGGCAGGCGGATGGGAGATCCCCGAGAGATACTCACGCAGAGGTACAAGTGAATCGAGATCAATTGGACCAGGTAGCTCTCCGGCATCGCCTTGCCGTCCTCCTCGTCCTCCGGAGCGGACGCACTGGGTCCGCCGGCGCCGCCGAACAGCAGCACGGCGCTCTGCTCGTCCAGCGCGTTCAGACACAGGCGACAGATCATTTTATTCCGTGATTTTACTTTATTATTCTTAGTGCTCCACCATTAGTTTGTGTTCTCCACACGCGCACGGTCACACTTTCAGCTAGCGATGGCACACCGCCCACTTATCGATTGTCGATATGTTGTGCCAATCGATTTCGCACGTTACGTAAGCTCCCGCTACGTAACGTGACACGTAACGAATAAACGTTATTATGCTTAATATAGAAAACATCAACTATTGTTTTTTGTTTTTTATTAATTTTTTAAATTAATTTAAGGTTAAAGATGCGAAATATTTTTTAGCCTACTTTGCAAAAATGCAAATTACGCTTACTTTTAAAGTTTCGTTATTAGTTATTTTCAGGATTTCTAATAATAATTTAAAGTGCCGCCTCATAGTTAATTTCACTTATAGTTCCACAAAAACTTAAATATTACTAAAAAGACTGATATACATTTCCTAAAAAACTAACAGTCAAAACAAAACTCTTACTTAAATTACATTGAATTAGATTAAATTTTAGAATGTATTATTTTAGCAAATTAAAACTGGGACAAAAAAGAACAGAAAATGTAGATTCATGGTCCTCATGTCATCGTCCTAAGATGTGTGAAGAAATTTTTGATTTTGATTAATGGGTGTTAATATTAAGAAACCAATAACAAACTTTAGATGGTGTGCCCGACTAAAATTATGAGAATTACTTTATACCCACATACCTTTTTTTGATCCGCTAAAGTTACACCATGTCCAATGATCATTCATTTTTGGTGACTGCGGGATTGCAGCTTTAAAAGCTTTGATTTTTACCTTATCTGAATATGCATATATCATTCTTAAGCTTGCCGAAATGTAACTGATTTGCATGACTTGTAAACGCCAATTTGTTTTGACCGCTTGCATTGATGATGCTGTGACCGCAATTAACTTCAAGTGCGAATATTGTAGCTAATTGATTTGCAAAATGATGCAAATAGCATGTGCATTATTACTAAATGCACTTTGCCATGATTGGCAAGACTTTAAATTTTTATCTCCCAAATAACCGCTAAAGTTGTTATTTTCAAAACCGAGCAGATATTAAAAGTATTTGTTCATTGGCGAATATATGATAAATGTTTGATAAATTTCCAATCATTTTAATATTTCTTTGAAATACAAGAATTGTTTTAAATTAGAATACAAATTTAAATATTGTCTTAAATTGAATTAAATATACATTTCAATTTCCTGTTACATTGAATTTAATTTATAATTTATTTTAGTGCACTACCCTATAGCTAAGGTCACCGAAAAGTGCCAAGAACGAAGTGAACTATTCACATGACCATAATTCCCAACTCCACGTATATTTCGAATGGTACGTTGACCATTTTAATTTGGCAGTTAGCACTTTTTTTAAAGTCTGCGTAGGGCTTTGTTTTAAAGCATTTATTGGCCGGCTATGTTCCATTTTCAAGGCCACTCAGCGCTTTTCAAGAGACTTGAATGTGAACTTGTGCGTGTTTTTGCTGCGTTTGCTTTCAGCTTAATAAGTTAACAGCTGCATTAAATTGGCTACCGTCAGATACAGTCAGACTTCCATAAACTGAACGGTGAATATATTTACATTTTGAGGTACTTTTTAACTTAATGGTCTTTACATTTGAAACTTTATTATACTAAATTTTTCCTTACCAACGTGTCGTATGATTAATTTTTGGTTGTTAATTCAAATGTTAAAATCATTTTAAATTATTTTAAGTCATACTTATTTTGACTTAAAATGTAAAACAAATTAGCTGAACACATTGTTTCAAATTGTTTCAATGAGTAGAATTGCAATGGCCAACATGTCGTATGAGTAATTTTCTAATGCCTAAAACATTTTCTAAAAATGAAAAAATTAAACAATTTTAAAATTTATTTGTACTATTTTTTAGGAAATCAAGAAATGTGTAAAGCAAATTTTGACATTCAGAAGGAAAGGCAATTTAAGTTAAATTCAAAAAAGATTTGAGAACTATACGTTTTAAAGTTTTATTTGTAGAATATATCATGTGGGAAAGATAAAATTAAAAGAAAAAAAATGATATTCTCGTAAAAGAAAAACCAAACTATCGAAGTTGGACTGTAATACTCGTATAGTAACACGACCGCCGGCCGAAATGTGTAAATTTCAGTTGTCTGCTGTGTTCTATGAGCCACCAACAAAAATGTACCCAAATTCGCTTTCGCCGCCGCTGCTTCTTTTTGACAGTTTTGTTTTAATTCATGTTCATATATGTATGCTTTGTTGTCGCCGTTTCAGAGTGGTAGGTTGTAAATAGTTTGGATTCGTTTTAACTTGCGAAACACGTCCGAAAGACTTCGAGCCAAGCCAGTTCAGTTGGCCAGCTCAGCCGGGAGCAGAGCAGCATAACAAGTGGAGCGCGACTTCGCCTTGCCGAAAATTGTTTGCCAATGTCGCGATAAAGCTGAAAAAAAACCAAAACCAAAACCGAAGAAAAAATGGGCGAACAAAATGCCGCCAAACATGGCAATGGTTCGCGTTGAGAGGTGGAAAGCCGGAAAAACCGCACAGCGCCCACGCAATACGCACACGCAAAAAAAAAAACAATATGTCGCTTTTCGACCTTCTGACACAGAAAAGTCAACAATGTAAATTGCACAACACCGCCCGAGTATGGAGCTATTTAGCGCTGACGGCATTATAAAATATTTTAAAAATAACCACAAACAAATAGAAAAGTAAACACTGCAGTGACAAAAATTATTTTAATTTAAGATGCGATAAGACAAAGATTTAATTATATACAAATGTATTACCTACCAATAATGAAATGTTTAAACATAGTTAATTATAAAAAAAAAAGAAAAGTGGACCTTCTTTTACAGGCTATTAGTCCTTATTTGTTTTAAGTGCTACGTTTTGTAAGCTCAATCTTTGTTTTAAAGAAAATTCCAAAACAGCACCATACCAAAATAATTTCGACAGATAATATTATAATTAAATGTTAAGTATGATGAGAATCTATTATCTTATAAATCGTCTTTTTTTTCTGTGTATAAGAATAAGCATATGTGCTAAACTAAAACTAAATTAATGAAATCTAGATCATTGGTTTGAGTCAGCAGAAAATACAAAAATCAAAAGAAAGTAAAGTAATATAAGCATTGGCCATCAATAAATAAACCAAAAATCTTATAAAATAAATAACTTGCAAAATCATAAGTTTTTTTATAAATAGTTCATTCATTTAATAATGGTAATGGTTTTAATAATATTTATTATGGAACTGTATATATTGGATTAATATTTTGAGTTTTTGTGAACCAAAACAATGATAAAAAAGTATATTTCCTTTAAAAGCGAGATGGCAACGCCAAGAATGCAAAATACAATGCATGATCGCCAGACTTTATCCCCCTTGTTCAGCCCCCCTTTTCGGCCGTATTCCAGTACTTTTTATTGGCCATTCCAGCTGCTACGTCGGCAGAGCAGCGACGCCGACTGAGGCAGAGTTCCAGAGGCAGAGACTTGACGAAAAGCCAAAATAACGAAGTTCCAATCAGTTGCAGTCGCGAATTAGCGTCGCACAGACGCTCCAAACTCAATTGTCCCCTCTCGCTCGCGCTCCATCCGCTGTCTCGCTCCCTCGCGGAAGTCCGATAGTTCCGATAGTTCTTGTGGGTGCAACGGTGAAGCTTAACCCTGCAAAATGGTGCAATCAAACGAGAAAAACGAGGATCAACTGATGACCAAACGGATTTCGGAGCTGCAGGAGTGGCTCAAATCGCAGCCGCAATTACCGCAGAATATATGTTCGTATTGCCAAGTGGGTCAGATCGCAAAAACCCACTTTTCTCTTCAACCGTCGAGAGCACCGAAAGAAATGCAGATCATTTTGCGCATCTACTAGAAATTTAATAAAAATGTGTTTTTTTTGTATTTTTTATTGTGCTAAAGTTATTACAAATATGCCTTGATCTTAAATTAAAATTTGATCTGAACAGTTGAAAAAAAACAGTTTAAAATCTTTTATCAAATTTAAATTAAGAAATTGGAGCTTACAATTTTTTCAAAGAGCGTACAATAGCTAAATAAAAAGTTAAAAAAATTGGTATTTCAAAAATTATAGTTTTTACTGTTTTGAATCAGAAACCAAAAAGCAGTAGAAACCTAAATAAAAATTATAAAAAATGTTGTTAATTCTTTTTAATATGCCAAGAGCCAAAAACAGAAAATATCTTATAAAGTGATAAAAACATAATATAACAAAATAAATAAAAATAACCCTTGTACTCAAAATTTGATATTTTAAATATTTGGCATGACACTTGTTAACAATTTAAACAAATTAAAGATACCAATTAGGTTTAGCTTACTAATTAGTTCTTAGAGATTTTTCCCTGTGTGATTATCGTCGACTTGGCCAACTTTGACTGTGGGTCAATATTGCCTGTACGATGGGAACCGCAGCCAGTTGCATAACGACCGCAACCGCAATGACTGATGAATGCACCTGTACCGCCGATCACCTGCTGTACTATACTCACGTTAATTCGCATTCGTGTTCCTCCGCAGCCCGACTGCTGCTGCGCCGCTTTCTGCACACGACCCGAAATGATTTGTCCGCCGCCCAACGACTCTTGGAACTCAATTACGGACTGCGAAACAAGCATGCCCACATCTTCATCGATCGCGATCCGCTGGACGACAGTTCCCAGCAGCTACTGAAAGTCGCGTGAGTACCCAGATATAGGGGTTTCGGGAGTTTGGATCCGGGATATTACAATAAAACCATCTCAGACGAATTTCCCGATCAGTGATTTGTTCTCGGAATCCTTTTGAATTCATAGCCTAATCCTAACATATTATAAATAAAAAACTATTTAATAATGGAGTAAGAGAAAATTACCTGAATAATAGAAGATTAAACCGTTAAAGATGAGGGAATCATAAAAAGAAATTTACGATTAAAACTTTATAGCCAAATTCTCAAGAATGGACACGTTAATTGATCACATAATTATTTTAGGAATTTACATGCATTCTATTATATGATAAACATAGTATTAATGGTCTAACTAAGGCTAGAACTTTTGAGCAAATATAACGAAACTTAATAGGTAAAAAACATTTTAGGCCAAGTTGTGTGCATTTTTCTGCTGAGAAGGAATTTCAAGGATTGGGTAAATAAAATATTTAAAGTTTTCTAAACTCCAGACCTGTTTTTATTTTTATAAAGTTCTTATTTCAAAATGAAGGTCTCAAACGTAATCAACATTTAAAACAAACAAAAAGAAGTTAAGATTTATGCGTGCATTAAAAGCAATTGTTAATTAAGTTAAGTGCCAAAAAATAACGATAATAGTACCCGTATACGACAATAAATTTGAGACTAAATAAAAAATTTATTACCAAGTTAAACGTGTTTATCCACATACATATTTAGCTAAATAAATCGTATTTTAATTACAGCTTTTAAGTATTAACCAAATTACCGAAATGGTTACACAAAATTTTGTTCCGGAAATTAAAATGTATGTATCTGCTTCATCGGACCAAAGTTTACAATCCACTATAAATTTCCTGCAGAAAATCAATCAAAATTAGTACCGACAGAAAAGTCATAACAGAATTTTATCGAGACATTAACGATACAATACAGACTTTAAACACCGACTGAGACTTTGATTTTAGTGGCGGCATTCCAATCAACATTCAATCAACTGAAATTCCTGTGAAATTGGAAATAACGTTTGAATATCTGGCTATGCCATTAGATTGTCTGATATTAGCTTAGATCTTGTGAACTCCATGAGCTTACAGGCAATTCGCAATGTTGATTTAGGGCTTGTTTTTGCTTAGTGTACAGAGAGTGCATTGGCTTGCACTGCTATTAGTTCAAAACCGGTTTGGTTTGAATGGATAATGGGGAATGGTGAATTAAGTGGGGTGTCCAGAATTATGTTAACCGTTTCCCTGGCATTTTCACTTGCAGAGATCTGGTGCCGTTGCCCGGTTTGACACCGGAAAATAACAAACTGCTTTTTTACCGCCTGATCGACTTCGATGCAGACAAGGTAAGTTTTGAAGTGAATTAAACAATAAGCCATCTTTGAATAACAGCTTGATAACAATTTTATATTGATTTGATGGGTGAATGGTATTTAAAATTCATACCCTTTTATTTTACCTCTTTTTAAAAGAGTTATTTCATTTCTTTACTATTTAAATATTAGCTTTTAAACAACGCAATATGCCTTTGTGGACAAACAAATAATTACAAAACTATTGGACTTTAGATCGTAATTAATCTTGGATTTTTGTTTTAACTTTTTCAAATATTTTATCAGTGTTGCTACTCAGTAAATTTGAAATCAAATTTAATCGCAGTTGACGTTTATGCGATTTCTCATAAAAAATATATTTTTGTTCACAGTTCAACTTCACGGCTGCGATCAAGGTGTTCTTCATGGTGGCCGACTGTCGCTTCGCCACGGAGAATGAGGAGCGTTTGTCGGATGGGGAGATACCGGTCTTCGACATGGCCGGCTACACGCTGCGCCACCTGACCAAAACGGCCTTGGGAGCGCTGCGGGTCTACATGAAGTTCGTCCAGGAGGCGCATCCTGTGCGGCTCAAGGAGATCCACGTGATCAACTGCCCCTCGTTTGTGGACAAGGTCATGGCCGTGGTTCGGCCGTTTATCAAGGGCGAGGTCTTCAAGCTGATCCACTTCCATTTGCCCGATTCGGAGACCCCATACCGTCACTTTCCACGCTCCATGTTGCCGGAGGAGTACGGCGGCGAGGCGGGAAAAATGTCCGATCTGAAGCAGCAGTGGATGCAGTTGCTCAAAGAGCAGAGGTGACTACTTCCTTGGACTAAAAGTATTCATTGCAAGAGAAGACTTTGCTTTTCACAGCATTGATATCTTTTTAAGTGACTTCATATTTCTATTGGCAATTTTTAATTCATATATTTTTTTTTAAGGGACTATCTGATGGATTCGAAGAACTGGCAGATAAACAAGATTAAAAAGAATGGTCAGCGAAAATCCAGCGATTCGGCAGTTACACAAAGTCTACGCTCCCTTGAAATTGATTAGTCGCCGCGCGCACAACTGTACCTTAAGATTTGTGGCCTTTTGCGATTTTCACCTTCTCCAAGATTTTACTAAAGTGAAGTCTAATTTGATATGGATTTGAACTCATCGCATTTACATTTGAAAATCTTACAAAACATAATTACTTTTGAGAAACGTTTTACTAGACTAGTTTTTGACAATGTCTTAAACTCTTAAGTCCAAAAATTGTGTGGGAATGATGAAACCAATTAGAGCTAAGGCTTCATAATCCCAAATTGGAAAACAAATCAGAAATGATAGGCTTTAGGCACTTTTTGCCGAATCCTGGTGAATGTGACAGTCTGATAAGGCTCATTTGTATTGTATTGTATTTTTGTTTTGTTCTCGTTCCACTTCCCAGCTGGGCTTGGGTTTATGTAAATATATGTATGCTATGCTTAAAGAGACAGTTCTTCACATTTCACATTTCACATTTCCCATTTCCCATTTCCTATTGATTCTCACACACCCCTTTCGTCGGGCGGACTTTTTGTAATTGAATGCCCTACTGTGGGAAATGCATGGCCAGGGAAATGGAGATGGCCATGCGGGGCATATACGGCATAATGAAGCGCACAGAATTTCCATTTTTAATGCAACAGAAACAGCATAATTCCAATCGCTGCCCGTGCATTCGATGCCTGCGACTGATGCAATTAACTCACTACAAACCGGGGTGGCAAACGAAGGGGAAAATGTGTGTGCTGCTGGCTGCACTGAAAAATAATCTTTGAATTTCCTACCAAGATCAGGTAATACCTTTTACTTATCTTATTTATACATACATTAACACGAACTCATATTCAGCACTATTTTTTTTTACAGATCTAAAAATATATTAATGTGATGGTTCGTTCTTGGGATTTAAAACCGAAAACAATATTACACCGAATATTATTTGTAATATTTAGCTGTATTTTTGTTTTAAAATTTTGTTCAATACTTTAAAATGTTTAAAATATTTACTCAATAATAGAACCACAGTTCTATTATATAAATTAATTTGCCTTCTGGTATTTAATTATATCAGTGCATTATAAAGCCCTAAAAATCGGACCATATATGTGTGTACTATTGTACAAATTAGGGTGGTTCACACTTGCACTGCATTTTGTGGAAAAATGAGCTCAACGGTTAAACGCACTAGATTCAAACGATATTACTCATACGTACTATTGCCTTTTATGTCGTATAAGTAATTTTTAAGAAAACTTTAGGACCATTGGTTTAACTTAAAATTACATTTATTGCACAACAAACATTAGACAATGACTATAAAGTTTTGATTTTAGGACCACCCTTGTGTGCATTTGTATCTGCGTGTGATCGAGACGAGTGTGTGGTGGTTATACTGAGATTGTGCAGGTGTGAGTGTGTGTGTGTGTGTGAAGGAAATTGGCAATAGAAGTGGAGCAACAGCAACAGCAACAGCAACAGCAATAGCAGTGGCTACCGAAAGTGGAGGCCAAAAGGACCCTTGAGGCATAATGCGCATATCGAAACATCCGCTCGGTTGGCCAACCCGGCCACTGGATTGTCCGCAAAACCCAGTCTGCAATCCCCAATTCGCAATTCGCAATTCGCAATCCGTACTGCCACAGTCCACAGTCCACAGTACACAGTCCACAATTCGCAAACTCTCAACTCACAACTCGCAACCGGCTAGTGACACTTGGAAAATGTCTACGAGTCGTGTGGCTGACACATTAAAGTGTGGCTTGGTCAAATCCCCATACTCCAACCACTGCTGTCCGTTCCCATGACATATTAGTCTTAATGCCGGCTTACACAGAAGTTAATTTATAATTTATGGCGAACAATTGTTAAAAGTATCTTATCATCAATATAAATGAAGAAGTTTTAATGCCACTTGTAGGGGTAAAGCTCTTTAATTTAATTTTAACTGATTAGATTCCAATTTACTGCTATTACATTTCTTAATAAAATAATCTTGTACACTGAAGACATTTCATTCGAAATAAAAGGGTATTTTTAAAGATCTAAAAGATGTATTATATCTCGGGATCATTTGTTATGTATGTTAAACTTTTTTTTAAATCCTTAAAACTAATAATCTGAAATTTGAAACTCATATATCATATTTATTTTTCATGTGTAAGTGAACACTGGTTTTTGTAGTAACAAAATCACAGATTTTTACTTAAATTTTGTACCACATTTTTCTGTCTGTGCATGTGTTTATGCATATGTGCTTATACTGGACTCCCCGTACTTCCGGATTTAACGCCACTTAGCGCTGCGACTCATCCGTCAGTGTGGTGCGTGCCACTCCCATTTGAATGGGCTGCATGTGGGCGGTGGGTGTGTGTGTCTGTGTGTGTGTGTGTGTGTGTGTGTGTGTGTGTGTGTGTGTGTGTGTGTGTGTGTGTGTGTGTGTGTGTGTGTGTGTGTGTGTGTGTGTGTGTGTGTGTGTGTGTGTGTGTGTGTGTGTGTGTGGTGGCGGGTGGTGTGTGATGTGTGTGGGACTTACACTTTTTGCCAAAACCAGATGTGCACTGCATGCCATTGCATGCATGGTAATCGAATTATGTGGCAACTCTGCCTTTTTTGAGGGGTGGCATTGGTTGGTTGGGTGGATTTTGCGGGTGGGAACGATGCCTGCACATGAACGCCATGGAAATGGGTCGGTTTGTGGGGTGGCACTACTTCCTGGGACTCTCCTTTTTGAGTGTGGTCGGTATGTGCTGGAAAGCTACCCTCCCTCTGTATTTCCAAAGGTAAGTAACAAATTACAACCCGTATTTAATTAAACAAGTTAAATTCTTTCATAAAAAATAAGTAAAAACTTAATTCACTTTACAAACAAGTTAATTTTGGGAGGTTTGGACATCTTGAGTGTGATATAAAATAAGTTTTCTAATGTATAATATTAGTTTTTCTTGTTTCAGCGGTTAGAAACCTAAATGATGATTTAAGAATGTTTTGTTTTTATGAAATGACAGTGGTAAAGATCAAATTAATATAGGTTTTAAGGATTCAGCTTAGAGTTTAAATACCTTAGAGCACAATTTTAAGTCTGTAGTTGTCTTTAGTTTGTTTTCCATAAAATCGATGACACTATTGAAAACTCGATGGGCTTTAAATCCATTAAAAATAATACCCATTAGAATACTAAGACATTTTTAAAATAAAATAGAAAACCTAAAAATAAAATTATTTGTTTTACAGATCACTTTAATATTTCCAATCTCTTGATAAAGAGGAGTTTTATATTATCCCTAGTGAACATCCGGGCCGAAGGACCACGGAGCACCCTTCATTCATATGAAACGATGGCCAGCAGTCAACCCTTCAATTGCATTATGACTGCCAACACAATTAGGGCGTTCGTTCGGGTGATACAGCCGAAACCTCGTCCTTGTTTGGGTTTTCAAGTCCCCGGGAAGTGGGCATAAAATATACATATTTGCACATGATGGGCAGAAAGAAAACCCAAGTGTGGTATGTCGAATAGGATGGGATGGCAGCGTTGGGGTTTTGTGGCCCATCAAAGACAGAGAAAGTTCCTGCCAGACTTGACGCCCAAATTGATCAATTTTACATTCTGCCACAACAATCGCAGCCGTAAGAAGAGAGAGGTGGCATGGGGTGATGGGGGAGAGAGGGGGCGAACTGAGTGGGCGTGGTGACCCCATTAACATTCCCAAGCCCAAAAGCTTACGCTGCACTCTATATATACGGCCTGCAGTTGGTTGAGGATTTCCCCTACTTCCTTCGCTTTTCTCTCTTCTCTGCTTTCTGCTTTCTCCGTTTTCCCTGCACTTCCCCTCCAATTCCCTCCATTTGCCGGAAGAGGAAGAGCCAGAAGCTGGGGGGGCGTGGCAGCGGCAGGGGCAAAAACAGAAGCAGTAGCAATAAACGAAATGTGCAGTCAACAATAGTCCGCCAGTCCACAGTGTTCGGGTCTCTTCTGTGTGTTTGTGTCAAAGTACAGTGACTTCTCCGCAAAAATAACTCTTCCGATGAATTTTGAATTTAATTCTGCTCCTAAGACTTAATTTGTAATTTTGGGATTTACCGAATTTCCAAAAAATAGCTTTACGGAAAAATTACCAAAAAAACTGCAGTTTTAAGTCCATAATTTTTCTTACAGTCCGATTTGAAAATGGTATATCTTTAGAGAGTTGCGTTTTAATTCTCTAAAAATCTGCATTTAAATCTCGGTTTGTAATTTTGGGTCGATTTTTTGCAATTTTAATAATAATTTCTAAATTTGCGAAATTGACTTTGAGAAAAAGTTACCAAAATGCTGCAGTTTTAAATCCATAACTTTTCTTACTGACATCCAATTTCAAAATGGCATACCTTTGAAGACTTGTGGTTTAATTCTCTAAAAATCTGCATTTAAGTCTCGGTTTGTAATTTTGGGTCGATTTTTTGTCATTTTAATGATGTAACCCCTTTCTAAATTTGCGAAAAATGACTTTGCGGAAAAGTGTCTTAAATGCTGCACTTTTAAATCTATAACTTTTCTTAAAGACATCCGATTTCAAAATGGTATGTCTTTAAAGACTTGCGTTTCCATTCTCTAAAAATTTGCATTTAAATCTTGGTTTGCAATTTTGGGTCGATTTTTTGTAATTTTAATGATGTAACCCCTTTCTAAATATCCAAAAAATGACTTTGCGGAAAAGTGTCTAAAATGCAGTACTTTTAAATCCATAACTTTTCTCACAGACGTCCGATTTGAAAATGGTATATCTTTAGAGACTTGCGTTTTAATTCTCTAAAAATCTGCATTTAAATCTTGGTTTGTAATTTTGGGTAGATTTTTTTGTAGTTTTAATGATGTAACCCCTTTCTAAATATCCAAAAAATGACTTTGCGGAAAAGTGACCAAAAGGCTGCATTTTTAAATCCATAACTTTTCTTACAGACATCCGATTTCTAAACGGTATATTTTTTAAGACAAGTGGCTTAATTCTCTGTAAATCTGCATTTTAATATTTGTTTGTAGTTTTGGGTCGATTTTTTGTATTTTAATGATTTAATCCCTTTCTAAATTTGCGAAAAATGACATTGCAAAAAAGTGACCAAAATACTGCAGTTATAAATCCATAACTTTTCTTACTGACGTCCAACTTCAAAATGGCATACCTTTAAAGACTTGTGGCTTAATTCTCTGAAAATCTGCATTTAAATCTTGATTTGTAATTTTGGATCGATTTTTTTGTCATTTTAATGATGTAACCCCTTTCTAAATTTGCGAAAAATGACTTTGCGGAAAAGTGTCTAAAATGCTGCACTTTTAAATCCATAACTTTTCTTACAGACATCCGATTTCAAAATGGTATATCTAAATGACTTGCGGCTTAGTTTTCTAAAATCTGCATTTAAATGTTGGTTTTCAATTTTGGGTAGATTTTTTGTGATTTTAATGATGTAACCCCTTTCTAAATAAGACTTGGGCTTATAAATATAATTTGATTTTTTTGGTATGTAACCCCTTCGCAATATGTATAAAAAATTAATTAATTAACTACTAACAATATATAAGGGTGTTTGACTTGAAAACTGACTTCTTGGCCAGCTTCTACTGTACTTGCCTTTGTGTGTGTGAGAGTCCAACATGTTTTGTTGTTGCATGCTCGTTGTCGTCGCAACACCAACACACACACCCACACACACACACACACTGTGTGAATGTATAGGGATTTGCAGCTGTAGTTGTTGGCCGGGTCGCTGTTCAGTTGAGTGACTGATAAGTTCAGTCGGCGTTCGTTTGGCGCCGAGAACGGTTATCGCGTCTAATCGAATTTGGCTTAAATTCGAGGGCGAATAGAACAGAAAGCGACAAAAGGGCTTGGAAAATCGCTGGAACAGCTAACCGCGTAAAAGCCTACAATTTCCAACTAAAGAGTTTTCTCCGAATGCGTTTGTGAGCAGCTACATTGTATTTTGTTTGCTTTTTTTTTGCGAGTGAAAAACACCCGGCAAGTGAACCAATTTTACGGATTTTCATCTCTGGCTTCCAGACTCCGTATTCCGTACTCCGGGAGGTATGCAATGAATTTCGCCTGCAGTCGGTAAGCGACTTTTTAGCTGTTGCTTGTGCATACCTACATCTAACTATTTTGCATGGCAGTCCTGCCAGTTATATCCTTGTTCCGGCTCGAATGCTTGTTCAATTATGTAAGGTGGAATTCATGACTGCACAGCCTGTTACCAGGCGACGGCCATAAAAAATCCAAGGGAACTTCTTTCTATGGGGCGACTTTTGGCGAAAATAATAAATGAGAGTGCAAAGAAAGGCGAGGGTTAAGCTTTAACTACACATGTTCGTTTATTCCAATTGCTTGGTCCTTTAGAGCTATATATATAAATAAACCTATATATTATTTTGTTTTATTATTAGTTGAGCTTATGTACATAAAAGCTTTGATTTAAAGGAAAGGAAAGTATGCGATTCAATTTATTTCAATTTTATGAATTAATTTCTTTTAAATATTTAAGCAATGGTTAAAGGAAAAGGTCCTGAAAAGTTTTAACAACCCTTAATATTATATTAGCTCGCGAAAACGTAGGCTTAAATATTTTAGTAGCTGCTAGTATTCATTGAATACTTTCAAACTTGTATGTGCTGGTCATTCTTGTTTGACCAAGATTTCAAATTGTTGTATAGGATAATATCATTTAAACTCCCTAACTTGTCATACCAAAATCAAATATAAATAATGGGAAAGTATTTTAGTTAAATCGAAACAAGCAAAGCTCGATTTCCAATATGTTCTTAATTACCATTACATTTTTTTGGCTTATCCCATAGGTGTTGTGGCAGTCCACGATAATTGGCGACCTCAGCCAATAGCCCTAATGCCACCCCCTTTTAACCCACTGTTCATGTGTGCCATTACTTAACACCTACAGGCTGCCGCCAGTCGGCACGCCATTACACTATTACAGCAACAAACGGGGAAATACGAATAAAAACGCGGAGGACCGACGGCTTTTAACTACCCCCAAAAGACTTTAACCTCGGCGAAGAACGAGAGGCGAAAGACCCATATTAGTCATGCCCAGCCCGACAACCTCACGCCCCCTTTTTGGAGACCCCCTTTCCATACCCCCATTCCAAGCCGAGCAGAACCCACACCCACACCCACACCTCCTTCATTGTTATTGCATGCTAATTCTCTTCGCTCGGTGCCCCCACTCGAATTCTCGTTTCTTTCACATTATTGCTTTTGGCTTTTGCCTTTCGAGAAGTCATTTTCCTGCGACTGCCTGAAAGTATGCAGTGAAAGAGGTCTAATCGCATTTGTCACACGGAGAAAAAAAAGAATACAATCATTAAAACACTTAAGCAATATATTAAATGATTCTTTATATTATCTCACAAATTTGAAATCAGATTGGAGATAGTTTTTTCATCGGGAGTGTTCTTCAAATAGCTTAGCTATTCAAAAAGTAATCTTTGTTTTGTTTGCCTTCACTTTGGTCCTTCGAGCCGGATTCAATGTTGAGCGATTTTGATATAATTCCAAAGTCAGCTAGCAGATCAAGCCAAACAAGATCACTTTCAGCCAATTGTTACTGATGATAGCTAAGTAGTTTTAAGCCAATGTTTTTTGTTGAGTGCATTGTTGACTGAATGGGGGTGGTTGGGGGGGTGCCTGGTCAGCATCGTGGGTGCTCCACTTTGGGGCTAGACAAAGAACAATCACCTGTTTTGCAGCCCCTTTTTCAGTTGGCCCAAATTCCCTGCGACAAGTTTGTATGAGTCAGCTCAACTTTGTTACAATGCACAATGTAAAATGCATAATGAAAGAGAGAGTGGCGAAATCTGATTCACTGCCAGCAGCGACAAGAGGGTCCTTACCCCAGCTCCTGGCCATATCCTTTGAGCTGTCTGTGTCATTGACGCTTATCAAAAGCCAGCGATCAAAGCCAGGGTTTTGTTTCCATTTTGCTGTTTCTGCTTCTCGCCTCCGCCTGTCTGCCTCAGTCTTCCGTCGCTGATAAGCATCGGAAAACTGATGCAAGCCGCACAGTGGGTCATAAATGGTAGTAGATCTTAATTAAAAAATGGTATAATCTGAATTCTCAAAAGTAGCAAATGCATCCAACAGAAAACTGTGTAAGAATTCAGTTAGATTTGGGTTTTATTATTTTTTTGCAATTATAATGGTCACAATCCCATCCACCGTCACCTGTCTGACTTTAGGCACACAGTTTGCCCATCTCTTGTTTATTCCTGACCAGCCAGCTCTTTCCTTTGGTCTGGCTTTCCTTTTACCTCAGGGCCCACATCCTTTCATACATATATGCACGCCCATTGAACATCGAACGTCTGGTTTTTCTTCAGTTCTTTTAATCTCTACCACCCACTATTCAACTATGTAACCATCCAACCATAGACCCTCACCCTCCATGACAAACAGTTTAGCTTGGAACGATGAGCAACGAGCATGCATTAATAACTTTCTTGCTGTTGTAATTTTAGTTTGGTTTTTGCAGGCAGAGAAATAAAATGTCGTCTTGATGTTTAAAACAATACTCATACATAGTAAACAATTTTAATAAAAGCTTTGATATAAGTTTCTTTCCGTATCGAAAAACGTTGGTCCTTCAAGCTGGATTTAGTTCATTGCGCATTTTATGATTTATAAATTATAACGTAAAAATTGAATTAAAAAAGGAAGTGTGCGGTTAAATTTTTCCACTTCAGATGCAATACTTAAAATTTAAATATATATTTTTATAAGTTCGAATTTTGTTTTTTAGTCAGGTAATGATAAGTGTTAACAATTGTTTTCTGTGCAGCCGACACTAAATGGCCGACGCCGTCTTTTAGATGCCGTTTTTTGGGGCTTGCGGTGCCGCCAACCCCACTGCCCCTCCGTGTCCCCTTTTTTTCGCCTCTTCTTGGACAATTTATGAGGTCAATGAAATGCTTTTGCCGCCTGCTGAGCGCCTCCCGCCGCTCGCAATGGGAAATTCTGCCAGCGACGACAGCGGCGACGTCGCCCAGCGTCTCCACCCCTGTGACCTCCCGCACCACCCCTGTGACCCCCATCCACCCGAAAGAGACGCCGCCCCACCCCCCTGGGCCACCAATGTCATTGGGGGCAATGTGTCTAAAGGCTTTTGCCTATTGCCTTTGGCCGCAGGCCATGAGCCATTTTCAGCCGAAGTTGCCAATTCAAAGAGGGCGAAGAAAAATGGTAAAAGAATGGGGAACAATATGAAAGAAGAAAAGCCTTATAGAGGGAAAACCACAACCCCTACAACTAGAGATTAAAACTTTATCAAACTGGGCAAAGTGTTTAAATATCAAAGTAAAAAGCTACATGTTTGCGTTCTTGGTATTCTATTTTAGTTGGTTTGTTTATGTGTCATAATAGTGAACCTAATTAAATAAAAATGTTTTCTGGTTTGTATTCCAAATATATTAATTGGTATTAATACTATGCTTAATGATGGAAACATTAAATGGGTAAATGTGTATATTAAATGGGTACAAGACTTTGTACATAGTAAAAGGGAATATGTTTTAAAAATCGTTTTTGTTTTTATGGTCTTTATATTTTGTCATCCAAATAAATATATTATTGTTAAAGAGAAAATAAAATTTTCCATATTTGCTAAGTGGTAATAAAACCAAGCCTAATAAAGACTTGTTGTTTGACCTTAGTCAAGTTGATGGCATAGGCTTATAACTTTAAAGTTTTTAAATTCTTGTTAAGCCTAAACATTATTTTTTTTTTTAGTGGCTTGTTAGCAGAATATTGATAACAGAAAAAAAAAATACACAAATGGCAGGAACTCTTTAGTTTGACAAGTAAAGACAACGGCTTAAGTTAATAAAATCAAAGTCGGGGGTCCTTTATGCTGCAAAGATTTGTAAATGTTTATTTAATGTTCGGCCAGACAAAGTTCTGTTTTTTTACTCCAATTTTTCTTTTCATAGTTCAGCTCAAGCAGCAGCAAAGTTTTCCTGAAAAGAGGAAAATGTGGATGGGTTGGTTGGTGGAAAAGTGGTGGAAAAGTGAGGGTCGTGAAGAGTCTTATATGTGCATATATATATCGCCAGGGAACGGTTCTTTAAGCTGTTTGCCAAAGTTGTGCGCTTATACTGACATCCTTGTCGCCTTTACGACTCCAGCTCCACTTTCTGGCGCTGTTTCCATCGATTTTCGATGCTCCATCTGGGAAAGAAATGCCTGAGTTAAAGGCCATTAAGTATTTTAAAGTGGGAGTGATCCAAAAAAGAGGGTTTCACGAGATTACACAAAGTTTTGGCCTCTTTTCGGGGCCGATTGTTTGCCGCCTAAGGGAAATTTTAATCACACAATTGGGGAAAATTTTACCATTAACCTAATTAATTAATAATGATGGGTAAATTAGTTACTCAAAGCAATTATTAAGCCACCATATTTCCATTTATAATACTTACAAATCTAATAATTTCATTGTTTAGTGAATCTTTCGTAAGCGTTAATTATAAGTAATTAAAAAAAAACCTGTAAGCCTACTGTTTAATAATTTTATCATGAACATTATTAATATATTTTTGTTGAATCAAAAACATAATAATTTATGCGCAAAAGACGGAAATCGAACCAATACTTCGGCGAAATTAGGTTTTTATTTAATTTGTATAGAAAACTAATTAACGAAAATCAGATTTCCATTTTAGTTTTTAAGAAATCATAAAATTTATTCGAACGTGAAACTAATAGAGTGAACATAGTGTTCTTATTAATTAAAAAAACTTCAAGTACAGTAAATGTTTTTCATACAGTGCAACTAATAGAGGAACATGTTATGTTGTTTGGCTTAAATATGGGAAACTTTGCAACGCAAAAATGAACTCAAACACAGCATTACATTTGGTTTCTCACAAAAGGGAAAAACTTTGTTAACAGTATTGGAAAATAATTTATGCATGCATTTGTTTATATTCTGAATTTGTTTACGCGCCTTTTGAGCGGAATTTAATTTTGTTTAGTATGATTATGGACAGCATTACAATTATTTTTATTTATATTTAATTGGATTTAATTGTGATGGTGTTTGATTTTGCTAGTTCTAAAAAAAATTCTTTTGGGTGAATTTATTGAATGAAATTACACCGTATTTGCATTGTGAATGGTTACTAATTAATTAGTTTTATATTTGAATTCATTTTTGCATGTACATGCACTCAGGTCATGTATTCATAAAGATATATTTGCGAGTATAATCCTTTCAAAATCAGACGACTTATTCATACTTGGCCTTAGCTTTTCTACATTTCATCACAACTTGACACTGATGAGTGCACTCATTTGTATTCATTGCCCCTGGATCTATGGGCAAATTACGAAAAATTGCCGCTAAACGTTTTAAATTTAGAACTGCGCCTGCAGAAGGTCAAATATGGCGGTGGGTGGGGTTCAAGGCTGTCGCGGGCGGTGGAAGTGGCAGTGGGTGGGAGTGGGTGGTCGTTGGGTGATTGCGGAAAAGGGCGCTGACAAGTTTATTAAAAACTACGTCAACATTGGAGTGGGTTTGGGTATTTGTGTGTTCGTGTTTGGGGTTAAAATGGCTTTAATCGCATTGCCAAACCAATGGCAAGCAGTAGTTATAAATACCGAGAGCCATTGGGGGTTTGGGGATCAGGAAGAGCAAACTAAAGTTAAATTTAAGTTCAATTAAACCTTTATTGGTAAAAATGTGGTTTACAATTAATAACTTCCTAATAACTCTGTTAAAAACATTTTTCTCTAGACTTTAGCATTGTAAAATCCTATGAAATACCTTTTCGTTGCTTAAATCAAGGTTTTATAGCTGCGTTTATTTAGTCAGTATCCGAAAGTTGTCGTAAATAATTCAGGGATTGTGTGAACGAGGAATTTTCAATTGAAGCCGTTCTCAAACATTTGCTTAGACAAACATCAAACTATTCTTTTTCTAATTCGCATCCCAGCTTCTGTGTATATTGCACGATATATACATTGCGATGAATAATGCACCGAATTCATTTCAGCCCGTAGCTCCCCAATCAATATGCATCCCCTATAGAACCACTCCCCCATATATTTTTTTTCACTGCCCCAATAACCAGAACAAACTGCAGAATAAAAGTTCCCATACACCAGCTCGAAAATAAAAAGAAAAAAAAACTTTATACTACCAGCCAGCTGCAATAATCATGTTTGCGTCAGGATGTGTGCATGTATATATATGTGGTTCAAGGATGCTCGAGTTTTATGTCCTATTTTTTGTGTTTTTTTTATTTTGGAACCAGAAAATCGAGGGCGAAAAGGAAATATTGTCTTTAGTGTATTAAAATGAAAGGTAGCAATTGGAAAATTAGAAATAACAAATTCCTGTTCCTTAGTTACTAAAAATAGCAGTCTCTTCGGCATAAATATATTTAAACTCTTATTGGTTTTTATAGGGGTTTGGGGTTTCGACACATTTTGTGCCAGGGAAACAACAGAGATTCAATGAAGTCATTGGGCCAGCAATCTGGGGTGCAAAATGGATTTTTGTTGATATTTACTTTGGGTCTGCGTCATCTGAGTGACACAATTTGGTTTCGATACGGATTTAACTATTGTTTGAAAATATTAAGATAAAATGTTCGAAAAGAAACGTCATAAAATGTGAGCTCGTTATAAGGCTACATTTATGAGGTTGTAAATCTGAAGGTTACAACTTGGTATCGAATGGTTAATGTAATGAAAGTTTGTATTTATTTGTATTAGATTTATTATAAAGTGATGTTGTTTTCCATAATAAGTTATCTGGGAATTTGAAGTTTGGGGTTATAGGATCACTAGACATAGTTTTGTGGCAACTCTGTTTATGTTGACTTGATTTTATTTATTTTGGATCTAAGCTTTAATCGAAATAATGTGCAACACGAAATTGAAACGTGCCGATGACCATTGTAACAATAATAGCGCTGTTTATTTAATGGCGCATTTTCTAGAACTACATGACAACCCTGGCTGGCCATGTCTTTAAATATTCATCAATTGTTGATGTTATTATTTCACTTCCGGTTCGTTTGCGGCTGCCACGCGGTTCAATGAACTGTTGACACGGAATAATCCCCTTTCACCCCCCCATTTCCATCTCCATCTCCATCCCTCTTTCTCCTTCTCTTTCTCCGCATCTATCTCGCTCGCTCGCACTGGCAAATAATTCGCCGGCAGTGCAGACACGTATTGCCTCATATATATTTAGTTTTCCTTATTTTTTCCAAATGATTCCCCAATGATTGATGGGGCCCAACGCGACCAACAGTAAAAGCCAAGTGATATGTGATTGCGACCGTTTTGCTATAGTTGTTCCTGCACTGCACAAAATCGGTGTATCATCTTGAATCGCTAATTTAAAAATATATTTCTTAACATTCAAAACCATAAATAGAGATCGCAAAAAGTTTTGATAGTGCCCCAAAAATTTTAATTTATTTACCAAAATAAACAGACTTAATAAAATAATAATTATAAGAACTCAAGGTTTTAATTAAAAACTATATTCGCTTTAATTTTTATTAAAAAAAATTTTTTTTTAAAAGGCTCAATAGTTTAAAAAAAATGTCTTATTTCACAGTTGGTAGAGGCGATTTTTGCTAGTGAATTATTGTTGCCCCAGGCAATTATGAAAAGCCACGCGAAGAGAGAAATCGTGCCAATGGCCTTCTAATGTGTGTCCCTTCGTTATTTTTTCTCTTCCTTAGCTGGTGCTCCATTTAAAGGATATTCCATGCCGTGCTGCTGGCTGATAAAGTAGCGCCGAGGAAAACGGTTACGGAATGGATGCGCGCCGGCAGAAACGACTTGGCCCAGCGCCAATTGCATCCTTCGAAAAGTCATTCGAGGACAATGCCACGACAAATGCACAGCAGCAGAGCCAACACCAGCAGGAGCAACAGCATCCTGGCCATGTGGCGGTGAGTCCTTTAGCCTATTTACCTAACACACCACATCAATATACAGTGGGCCCCCTTCTGCGAGTTCAAGCAAGTTCAAATAATGGTAATTTAAAAAAAAAAATAATTCAAAATTTAAAATTATAGAGGAAGTAGCAATGTCAATAAACTAAAAACACTTGTTAAGAAATTATAAAAATATGTATTGCAGAGGTAAAAATTTGTACCAAATAATTTAAAAAATTTTAAATTGAGTTAGAAAATCTCTTTTCCGTGAACTTAAATATTAAATTACTGTGAAGCAACCTTTCTTCTTTTCTTCACCGGATCATAACAAAATTTTGTAAAAATAACTTTTGGAGACAGATTTTTGTTGGTCGACCCACGTGGGGAGCAACCACTGTAATAGTAACTGTTACTGGCTCATGTCACATGCACATAATGCAGGGCTTAAATTAATTAACCAAAACATGAAATCAACTAAAGCATTCCTGGGTGCTGTAAGCTTGGCTAGAGCTTTCCGCTCTCCAAAAAATATGGGTGTATAAATGGGGGTGGCAATAGGGGGTGGCCATAGGGGGTGGGGATTGGGGGTTTGGGGGCTCAAAGGTTGGGGGCTGTGTGCCGCAATCATGCAAATGGCCACTTAAAAGGCAGGCAGGCCAAACGCTTGTGGCTAATAAACAAAATGAACCTTAACGGCACAACATCAGAAACGCCGAAAACAACAATGAAAATTGGTAAGCTATATCCGTGACACGCGCCTCGCAGATCGGTGACTGAAAAGCCCCTGCGTTCGGCATGCGTTGGAAATTATTTTGGCACGCATCCGCCTCAAATGCGAAGTGCTCCAAATAATGTTATTTAGCCAGCGGCAATGGGGACGAAGGACGAGACATGATAAAGCATTAGGAGAGGGAAAGAGGGGAAAGAGGGGAAAGAGGAACACAGTGCGGGAAAAAGGGATAGAGCAAGGGAATAAAGAAGTTTAATAAATAAATAAATAAACTACACCTCTCTATCTACAACTGGAAGCTTAAAGTTTAATTACTTAACAGATATTTTATTTATTTTTATTTAACTTTGGTAAATACTTTGACCCATTTTTAAATTACGCACGTTTTCGAGTTGTTGATGGCTTAGACTTCTAGAGCCCATTACTTATCCCATCGGATACTTATTTGTTGTTTGATTTTCTTTATCAAGCTGCTTTAAAATCTTTAATATATTGCTTGACGCCACAAAATAAACGAAAAACTTATCAAACAAATTATATCCAGTTTTTTATGCCTTGTAATAGTATTTATTGAGCGGAGTGCAGCTATTTAATTGCCCGCCGCTGTATTCCCTGTCGCAGTCGCACCCACACGCGCACATGGCTAGTTGACTCTTGAAGCTTCGCAGGCGCCACAGCTGAGTCCTTAGAGCTTTACGGCCTTTCTCTCTCTCTCCCCCTTCTCCTCTCTTTCTTCGAAGCTTTCGGCCATGCATGCCGAATTGAAACTAGAGAGATAGAGAGAGAGAGCGAGGTAAAGCAAAGGAAAAGCGAAAACGGCAAAGCTTTCGTCGCATTCCCATTCACATTTAACGTTAGCATACTTTTCGGGGCAGTTCGACGCTGGCGCTGCGTGCGTGCGGTCTAACGGTAAACGGAGGTCGTCCTGCGAAGCGAGAGAGAGCTCGCGTGCGTGTGTGTGTGCCAGCCAGACTTTAGACAGAGACAGCCGAAAGCAGTTAGCTGGATTGAGCAGCCTAAGAATTAAATCTAAAAAAGATAAAAAAAGGAGCAGAAATCACACTTGCTGGCATTTATCGTTCCACCGTTCTCTTTTTTTGTTGTTGTGCAAATTGATGCAAAATTAATAAGGACCAGTAATACACATACACGCACACGTGGAGAGGACTTTTTCGGACCGCGGTAAGTGTGTGTGCGTGTGAACAATAAACAGAAAGCAAGGCATGCGGCTCTCTCTTATCCTCATTCAGCCTAACCTCCCTCCCCTTCCTTCGTTCTTGCTCTCTCTCTTCTCCTTAAGTTGCTTTTTATTTAAATTTTAATTAATTTAATCACACGTTTGTGTCACAGCCTCTTCTCTCTCTCTCTCTGTCTCTCTCTGGTTTTATTCTCCTCCTCTTTCGCCCCATCTTGTTTCATGCTCCTATTCTTATGGCTAGAATTATGTTACGATTTGTCCCAAAACACTTGCACACATATCCTGCCTTTGCCTACCAAAAAAGAAATGAAGGAATATACGTTATTTTCTTTTCTGTACACCACAAAAACAAAAGGCCAGACATTTTTGGGGAAGGGGGTTTCGGCGTATTTTTTCGGGTGTTTTGGAGTTTTGGGAAGTTTTTCGGGCATAGGCTATGCCTTTTCAAGTATTATAAAAGTCTCATGGCTTTCAAGAGGATACGAGATTTGTTTGGGATTACGGGATCTCTATGGGATCTAGGAAATATCATAAAAATACGGTGTTATAGGTTTTGGGTAATTTTAATAATTTTATTTTGTACTTACGGGTCTTAAGCGTTTATCAGAAAGTTACAGAGTTCATTTAGTTTTTCGGGTTTATCTGAAGTATTTTTTTATGAAATAATGTTAGAACGATAGTACTAATGCTCATAAGGGTAACGGGAACTTTAAAGAGTTAGGATGTGATCCTTATTACAGACCTAAAAACATTTTCAAAAGGTAATTATGAAGTTTCCTTATTTTTAGGTAGTTTTGGTGCTTAGGAGCTTAGCAGGATGTATCGAAGCTTACAGATTTATCGATGTTTCTGTGTTTCTAAGCAGTGAAAGCCCCCAGTTCACGCACAGCACGCCCTGTGCCTTCAATTTCGGAAAACGTTGCATAGCTGCCAGAGTCAACTTTAAATTAATTTGTGCCCCAAGGTCCCGCAGGGACAATAAACGATACCACCCTATGTATAAAGGCGCCATGTGTCAATCATGCCATTCACGACATGTGCATATCCCATATCCCATATTCCATACCTCTCCCCCGTCCCCCAACTGTATATCTACATATATATCTCCCCGTCTGCACCGCTCTTTATCAACATGCCCGTCCGCACTTTTTGCGTGTGAAAGGATTTCTTTCTCCTTGAGCGCTTTTAATGCGAGTGCAGCATCCCAGAAAAAAACTGTGAGAGTCCTCTTGTCTGTTGCTCCAGCCACCCACCCACACAACTTGAAAACTTAAAGCCCGCTAATGGTGTTAGCCAAAGACTTTGGACCCCGGACATGAAAAGGGGACTCATAAAGTCGCTCCGTGGCGCAAAGTTATTATCTCGTACCTCCGATTTTGAGTATTTTAAATGAATTTGTGCGGATACTTCAAAAGTGACAAAGGGGAAACTGTCAGCTGAGAGAAGAAATTATCATTTTCTTTAAGTAAAATACCAAAGAAATAAGTTTTCTACATGAAAAGTACAAAGTTTCAATAATAATGTTTAGATATACGTGGTTTTGGTCACTAGGAATCTGTTAGTTGCTTTCTAGGGATAAAATTTAATTGGAAACCTACAAAAATAGATAATACCCATCTATCATATGTCATAAATAAAAAAGTACAAATCACTAACAAAGATGACTGCTTAGAAAACAAATACATCTTCAAGGTAAAGTGTTCTGAATAATTTGTGAAATAAATACCCGTTTGTCATGGGTGTTTATCGTGCTCATTCATTACCGGAAATATTGCCAGGAGGCAACGTGCCGCATTGAGTTCCTGGGACTTCGGCCAGATGCCCGTGTTTTGGGTGTTGTTTTCCCCAAAGCAAATTCGACGTCCAACGCAAAACCCTTTAATTATAATCGCCTCTGCGAAACAATTGCGAGACCACACAAGGCCATGAGAACCGGGTAGACAGAGCAAATCATCGTTTCATTTAAAAATCACATGTGGGAATAAGGCTAGAGTGAGAAACGGAAAGGGGGAAAATCCGCAGAGAAAACGCCGCGGGCAGCTCGTCATGTAGAGAATATATGGGGAAAACTGTGTGAAAAGCGTTTGATTTCAATTTGTGAAATGCAATCCGAGAGGAGATTATAGTGGGTGGCCGAGTTAGCCCCCAATGGAAACAAACTAGAAGTTTTCTATTCTATTTCGTTTTCCCCAGGGTTTTCCATAACCCAGTGTAGGGTCCCTTGACATCCCTGCGATAAACAATTAGATTTCATATTTGCAATGTAAATGCAGTGCACAGATAAGCATCTTCATGTTGCAATCTCATTTTTTTCCAATTAAACAGGTAACCAAAAAAACCAGACAAACGACTATGTAACAAAATTGGGACTTTGTGTTCCCAATAATTCGACACTCTGTCTTTCTATACACACCATTAGACTACAGTTTGCACCTAGAGTACAAACTTTCGAGTGGTCTTGCAACTAGATTGCAAAACAGTTTGAATAGTTTTGCAAATATATTGCTGCAATGCTTTTGGACAGTGCGTATTTCTGCTGTTTTCGACATACTTAACATTGTCAAAGGATCTTCAAAATTCGAGAAAACTTTTATGTTTAATAAATATTTGCATTTATCAGATGGTAGCTATTTCCGATGCTGTATTTGACATATTTTAATTGGCCAAAGGATATTTGAAATTCAAGAAAACTTTTATGTTTAATAAATATTCATATAAGTAAGATGGTAGTGATTTCTTTTGCTTTCGAACTTTTATATTAAGAAAACTATTTAGAAGTTTTGATGAAAATCCGTCAATGCGCCTTTTGGGTAGGCAATATAATTTTTCAGATGATTGGTTTCTAGGATAGTTAAAACTAATTTACAACTTTTGACTTTTTGTTGACTTTTTAATATATAAAGACTCTTTTTTCTTAATTTTTTCAGATGATGGAGCAAAGTGTGCGAAACCAGACAACGATGTCGACGACGGCCAATCGGAATAGAACCGCCGGCGGCATAGAAGCACCCAGCATAGCCGTTGCATCTGGACCCGCTTCCGCAGCATCCGCAGCATCCGCAACATCCGCAGCATCCGCCTCCTCATCCTCCTCGTCATCGGTTTCATCGGCCACTTGCTCGGCAACAATTGTCCAGGCGAAACAGCGACCGCCGCCCCTAAAAACGGCGACGACAACGGTGACCACCACTTTGGTGAGCAGCAGCGAGGGCGGTCAGCCCCTGCCACCCACCGCCCACTCGGGGCCCGGTGGTCCAGGCGGTGCAGGGGTGGGGGGTGGTGCCAGCTACCGCGGCGCTGCCACCCTGACCACGCCCTCAACGCCCCGCATCGAGCTTAGTCGCGCCTCCAGTTCGTCGCATCACGAGGAGGACAGCCGGGAAAGCAGTCCGGAAAATGTATTCGACCAGGTGAGTGCACCGATTTTCCATACTCACTTCAGATGGGGCATAAGGTATATGGGCCATAAAATATATACTTAAGGGTAAGGTAACTAATAGAAATTTTTTGTTGAAATGAAGCAATGGCTTCCAGTCAAATAACAGTTACAAGGTGTAAGATCATTCAAAATTGAATAATGTTAATTATTCACACAATCCAAATCCAATTGAAATAAGAAATTAAATGTTAATGTAAAGATTAAAAATTAAATGTCTCAGAAATTTATAAAGCTTCAAGTTTATATTTAAATTTAATTAAAAACTTCAACACAAATGGGTTTTTAAGTCAATTTTCAAGACACATTTACCTAAGTCTCCAGTATATGAAATCTTATTTTAGAAAAACAAAGCCCAACAAAGAAATTCATCGATAATTTCTATTTTAGCCTTTTGTCCTTCACAAAGTTATACCTTATGCCCCAAATGAAGGTAAACAAATTGATACCTTTCCATCGCTTGTGGGTGGGTTAGGTTTAAGGTGATGGTAAGGAGGCATCATCTGGCGCTAATTATTTTGTACTTTGCTCTTGATTGCTTCTTTTGAATTCGTGTATCTGTTTTGTCGCTTATTCCATTCAAACATTAATCAATCGTGCCTTAACCATTTTAATCGATTTGTATATCATCGTATATATATGTATATGTGTACATCTGTCTCTTTCTCTGTCTGTAACACTCTGTGATGCGCTCGCTACCCTTTGCACACACACTCTCCACCTACCTTCTCCAAAACTAAAACCAAAACAAAAACAAAAACAACACCTCCTGACCTATAACTCACATCCAAACCTACCTATCGAAAAACAAAAATCCCAAACGAACCGCAAATCGAATCCTGCACACAAATTGGCTGTTGATTTGTTGATTTCGTTTCTGTTTTCGACTTTTTGCTCCACTACCTTAACCACCATGCATGCTTCTTAACCCCCAACCACATCCATATCCATATCCACATCCACACCTGACCCTTTGCCTAATCCCCGAACGAATAAACCAAATTAAAAAAAAAAAACCAAAACAAAACAAATTCAAACCAAATCGAATCGAATCGAACCGAAAACAAACAAACTATCGCTCTGACATAACGAACCGTTCGACAATGGACAATCGACTCGATGTGTGTGTGTACTGGCTGGTTTATGTGGTTGAACTAATGCTCTGAAGGTCGGAACTGGCACCCTACAGGAAACGATTGGCCTTGGCTTTCGGGAGGAGGGTGCCCTCGAGCTGCGCAGCTCCACCGAGGAGCTGTACTTCATGGATCCCGAGCAGAAGAAGGAGGAGCAGGAGCGGATCCAGCAGCAGCAGCAGCAGGTGAGCGGGGATCTGCCACCAATCGGGGCAAAAACCTTAAAAGAGCAGCATCGATAAACTATCGAAATGCCCACGATATTTCACAAACATTTCGATGACAACAGATCAAGTAGATACAACAAATTCGATAACAAAAACACGATTACTGACAACAATTTCACTTGATAAAACAGAAAGACTACAAACATTTTCAATGATTAGGCTACCTATCAAGTAATTTTAATTAAAAACTTTAAATTGCCAATTTGAATATCACACGATATATAAAACAGTAACAGCATCGATAAACTATCATTATCGAATAAGCCAGGCTGTCTTATTTCCTAACACATAAATATCCTTAGAAAATGTTACATAACAATTTGTAAAACTGTTTTAATTTAGACACTTATAACTAAGCAAGAAACTAACTTATAGCATTCTCTCTGAAACCCCAATAATTGATTTAAACCCTCTTTAGATATTACAATATACGTTTATGCCACTCAATACCTACTTTTCTCTAAAAAAATAAATACGTTTTATTTTAAACACATTTGCGACGGGGAAGCTCGTTATTTTTTCAAGTTGCATCGACATTTCCTATTTAACAAGCGGATGGGCATAACTTTGATGGGGTCGGAAAGGGTTTTGTTCGCTTCTTGGGGGTCGAGGGTCGGGGTCAGAGGATGACGGGCCGGCAATGGCGATGGCGATGGCGATGGCAAAGGCAGCCGGATGGCAGACAGTAACCGCATCGCAAGTTGAATTAATAATGCAAAATTGCATTCGAGTGGCTGGGAAGTGCAGCAGCAGTAGTGCAGTAGTGCCATCAACATCAACATCAACATCAACATCAACGGAAATGACCGGGTTGGCGATGGTGAATGGTGGATGGCGGATGGTGGATGGGGGATGGTGGATGGCGGATGGACGAGTAAGCACCGAGTGACAGCTGACAAGTGTAACCACCCAACAAAAACGCAAGTCCATTGCCATTTTCCCCTACTGCAGCCTCAATTTCCCCACAGTTGCGATTGTTTGGCAAAAGTTTATTCCTGCACTCGGCGGGGCGAAAAGTTTGTGGAAATTATTAACAGCCATCCCATCCCATCCCATCCCAGGCCAGTTTTTCCTTTTTCCCGGGCGAAATGAGTAACTCTGTCAGCCGGCGAGGCGTTCAAACTTATCAATTGCTGGCAGAAAGTGGTCGAGATGCGGTGAGGTGAGGTAAGGTGAGGCTCGTGGTTAATTGCAAAAAGTTACAATTGATTAGTTGGAAGCGTGACTGCCTTAATTGGCCCCAAGGAAAACTGTAATTAACTGAAGGTCATTGCTAAAGTGTTTTGCAAATAAAATAATGTCGATATTAAACTCATTTTAGATGTTTAGAGCCACTTAAAAATATGCTTTTAAACCATACCTTTAAATAAAATTAAAAGTAAATATTGACGATATAACCCTATTTTAAGGGGCTTAGAAAATATGTTTTAGCAACGTTAAATATAGAAATTTAGGTAACTGAATTTAAAACATGAATCAGAATGTTTACATACATTTGCATATATGATAGTTTAATATATGAAACCGTATTTCCACTGGAAAAATTTAATTAACTAACGAAAGCCAGCGACAAAGAAACCAATGTCAATAACTTAGGTAGCAAGTCAAAAAAAAAACCTGAAAACCTGTCGAACACCGGTCATTTCCCAATGGCAAGCGAAATGCAGTTCTATCTCCAATCCGCTGTTTTCCCTTCTTCATTTTCCACCGGCACTCCTCGCCTTTGTTCTCTCGTTCTGTTTGCCTTGGTTGATTGGCAGCCGCGGGTAGTGAGTCCAGAAGTCCAGATTGAAGAGCGGCGATTGACGTGGAGCCGAATGGAATCCCATGATTGCCAGCGGACCAGTGTCCTCCGCCTCTATTTCCTCTACTTAGGTGTACACTGAACGAAAATTAGTGCAGAAAATGGGTAAAGCACTCGCCTTCATTTTGTGCACTTTCCTTTTCATCTTTTTGACTTTAGATCTTCTGTGAGATTTAAGCTAACATCTATCTTGGAATGTCGTATTTCTCATTTTATATATTTATTGAGTCACATAGCTCAAACCATATATTTTAATCTAGAAGTTAAACCTATTGCAACATATATAAATACATTTCCTGGTTACTCGATTTGTATAAAACATATAAATACCAACACTAGACAATTATGTTTACTCTTACTGTAGTGGTTTATTTTACTGAATCTTATTCTATGACAAGATAGTTAACCATAATCCTTAATCTACTAGATTTTTTGTATTTTGTTAAATCCTTTTATTGTCACTTCAGAAGGTATTCAATATACGTTTTTACATTGTAAATACCTCTGTCACAATTTGTTGCCAACATTTTAAATGAAAATCCCCAGTCCTCTTGGGTTTCAAATAATGTTTCATTCTCATAATGTAGTGTTCCACTTTTCTGGTTTATTGCTTACTTCAGCGTTTGAAATTCCACGTCAAGATTATGAACCACGGATACACACGTTAACGGGGGGGTTTGGTGTTACATTAAGTTGAAGTGACAGGGTTTTCATCTTGTTATTGTGCCACTGCATCCTCTGACAGACTTCACTCTTTGTTTGCAGGCCAAGCGCTCGTCGCCGCACATCTTCAAGTTCGACGACCACCAGAGTTACCTGCAGCAGCACCAGCGCAAGGATTCGGCCAGCTCGGAGGTGGCTGCGTTGCTCTGCATCTCGGGTCGCACCAGTCGCATCTCGAGTGTGGGCAGTCAGGGATCGGCGGTGAGTCGCCTCTCGGCGATATCGGGTGTCTCGCGTTCCCCCTCGCCGCATCGCATGCTGCTGGAGACCTCGTTCTGTGGCCCCAAGCCGGTGGAGCTGGGCGGTGCCAGTGGTGGCGGTGGAGGTGGTGCTGGTGCTGGTGCTGGTGGTAGTGGTGCCTCCACCGCGGCCAGTTCGGGCCACAGTCGGGCAGAGGGAATGCCAGGTGCCGGCACGGTGGCTGCCAATGCGGCCCTGCTCGAGCAACTGCTCTTGGCCCGCAAACATGATCCCACCCAGGCTGTTCTGGCCGAGGGCATCAAGGTACTGCCCCCCGCGCCAACGGGCTCCGGCTCGGCGAGCACCTCGAGTCGCGGCCGGAGCAGACAGATGGCCAATGGCCAGGATCGGATAGAGAAGGACGTGCCGAAGATGAAACAGACAATTGGCGCCCAACGTAGGGGCAACAAGAGTCCGGGTCAAATGGTTGTGGGCAAGACGGCCAGCGGCACGGAGTACATACGGATTAATCTGCGGCCGGATCACATGTACAGTGACAAGGGTATAGCCTCCAATGAGCGCGTGGTGGAGGCACCCAACCAGCTGGCACCGGTCTACTCCAAGCCCGCCTCCCTCAGTCTGCAACAGGCAACAGGTGGTCCCATCGAGGATATCCATCGCCTGACCCCCACGGCCAGTCCCAAGCCGGGCAAGCGATTGACCAGCCGTTCACCCTCACCCGCAACTGGAGGTGCTGGCGGAGGCACCGTTTCCCGCAAGAGCTCCTTCAGCTCCCTCTTCCGTTTGGGCAAGGACTCACCGGATTCGCCCAGGGAAACGGCTCGCTCGCGTAGCAAAAGTAAAGAGCGACCCGCCACGGCCTCGGGCGGATTGGGTGGCGAGCGAAGTGGAGGCGGTGGTGGTGGTGGTGGTGGTGGCTCCCAGAACGTAACGCCCAGCAAGCAGAAGTCGGTGTTGGCCATCTTCAGGCCCGGCAAGCGGGGCAGCCAGAGCAGCAAGAGCTCCTCGCCCATAGAGTGTAGTGCGGAGCCAGTGCCGCCGCCACCACCACCTGCTCCCGGATCATCGGGGTCCAACACCAACACCACCAATCGCAGTCGCACCCCAGCCGGATCGCGACCCGGCAGTCGACTGCGCTACTACGATGAGCCGGTGGAGGGGGTGATCCACATACCACTGCACACGCCGCCGGAGGAGCGCGAGGCTCGCACCCTGCTGCAGGGCATCCAGCAGTTGACCCACGCCGCCCAGGCCAGCATGGACCCCAGCCCACTGCCCACCCACCGAGCAGCGCCCACTGCCGCCGCGCCAGCCGGCACCCAGATCATCACGGCCACCCAGTTGGCGGCCGCAGCGGCTGCCCTGCGTCCGGTGGCCCAGCGGAGGGTGGCCCAGCGCCCGGATCTGGATGCTATTCAATCGCTGCCCAGCCAGGAGGATCCACCCATGGAACCGGGTGAAGGAAATGGCAATGGCAATGGCAGTGGGAATGGGAATGGGAGTGGTGAGCAAATGATGGTGCTACAGGCTGAGCCGACGAACTGGAGCCTGGAGGTGCAGCGGCACAGTTCGCAGGACTCGCAGGAGACGACGGCCGATTCGGTGGGCTCGGTGGTCAGTGCCCGGGCGGCCAATCTGGCCCAGCAGCAGCGACTGCCGTCGGTGGAGAGCACCCAGAGTGCGTGCGAGCCGCGGCTGGTGCACACGGTGGCCACCGTCAATGCCCATCCCAATCCGGACTTGGACTTGGCCGCCGCCGCCGCTGCGAAGGAGCGCAGGCGTCTGCTGTTCGCCACTCGCTTGGGCTCCGGCAGCCAGGAGCAGCTCTTCTCCACCCAGTTTAGTATTTCGAAGACCGAGAGCCAGTCCAGCCAGCTGTCCGAGCAGATGGAGCACTCCGGATCGGAGGCAGCGGATGGGTTGCAGCGCCAGGGCACCGTGATTCGGAGGATGGAGAGCACCGGCGCCGCAGGACCACCACCGCCGCCGCCGCGGGGCGTTTGCAGTTCGGAGGAGGAGCAGGGTGGTGGAGTCATGGCCGGCACGGTGGTTATGCGCGCCAAGCACAAGTCGCGGCCCAGTTCGGAGGACGAGGCTGCTCCGGCAGATCTGCGACACTCGCGTTACTTGGAGAATTTCGATGTGCGCCGCAAGCTGCACGAGAATCTCACGGAGGCGGAGATTTCACGAAAGGCCGAGTTGCCAGGTGGTCAGGTGACAACCATTCCCAGGAAGCCAAAGCGACAAAGTGTCCCAGAATCAAGACGTAAGTGGATAAGCCCAGGTCACAGAAACCGCCAGAGATCCAAAGTCACTATTGTTTCACAATTATTCAGTAATGAAAGTAAAATATATAGTTGATTTTTAAATCTCTACAGATTTCTGTTTTTCCTGTTACTTCGACTTAATAAAGATCCTTTTTTTTTAGGTGAAACCACTAGCTACAGTTCTGGTACTGCCACGCCCACCACGCCCACACCAACGCCAATGGTTCAAATGGGTCAATGTCAATCCAAGCAGCCAGCGAGCTCTGCCACCACTCCCACAAACACTGCAGCTCCAGCGTTCACTCCACCCGCTTCCACTTCCTACACGGGTGCTCCAGTCACCACCTCCATCAATGAGCCACTGGGCACTTCCTACAGCACTTCCTATAAGGAGCCATCGTTAAGGGATCCGGCAACCACTGCCCATCACGATCCTCTGACCTCAACGACTCCGGATCCCATGCTCACCTCCCCGCCAGCCGAACGTCGCCATTCGCAGTCAACGGATGAGCACGAGCCCGTGGAATCGTCGGAGAGTGAAAGGGATTCGGATATGGCGGGCAGCTCGTCGGTGACCACGGCAGTGCCGGCGGGCGGAGAGGCGGGCCGGCGGCATCACAACTTTCCGCGCAACGTGTGCGTGATCGAGGAGCACGAGAGCACGGGCCTGGTGTCCCAGGAGTCCTTCGAGGACGAGCTGCCCTACATACCCACCACGCTGCCCGAGGAGCGGGCCCAGGGTGTGCCCATAATACCCATGCGGGAACGGGCCAATATGGAGCTGAAGACCTGTCCGGTGGACAGGCCACGGTCCACCACGCCGCTGAATCCCTCGCATCTCGAGGAGTACTGTACGGGGATCATGACGCCGCAGGAAGTGACTCCAGGTGGTGGTCATCAGGAGCTCGATGGGGCACTAGCCATGGGCATTGGCGGTGCGGCAGTGGCCGGAACTGCCGCAGGAGCTCCTGTGCGTGGGGAAAAACTGAGGATCAGTTTGCCGCGCAAGGAGTCCATCGGCAAGGAGCGCATCCAGAACTCCAAGTCGCCGCGTCGTGTTTCCAACACCAGTGGCAAGTCCTGGTTCGAGTTCGCCGAAGAGGGCTTGCGGGCCAATAACAATCTGGAGCGCAAGGACTCTGCCAAACAGCTGCTACCCGTCGTCACACCACCAGCTCAATCAGCTCCCTCTTCAGCGAATTTGGAGGAGCCCAAGCCAAAGGCCTCAACCCAACGAAAACTCTCGGGTCATTGGATCGATTTCGAGAACATACCCGAGAAGAGGAAGCCGGCCAAGCGGATCACCACCTTGCCCAAGGAGACGTTGACGAGCAGCGTGGTGGCCATGGCTACCACCAGTTTCTCCTCCGCCTGTGGTAGTGGTCATCGCTCCGCATCCGGTTCCGCATCCGGTTCCGCAACCGGCCACCATCATCATCATCACCACCATCATCAGCAGCAGCAACAGCAGTCAACCAAAACGAGTCCGGAGGGAGGCGATAAGTTGCACTACAACTATGTGAAGCCGGAGGACTGCCAGTGCGAGTGTCACGAGGCGGAGCGTGGGGAATCCTCGACAGCAACGGCCGGAGCAGGAGAGTCCAGCACGGAGACGGGCACTGGAACGGGCACAGGCACGGGCACGGGCAGTGAGTCCCTGGCCTCCGTGGAGCTACTGCAGCAGGGCGAGGATATGTTACCACTACTCGATCCCGACACTTCCGCGGAGGGCAGGTGAGTGGTCGCAAAAGTACAATATGCCATCAAGTCACCAAGAGCTCGTTGAATCTTTGCAGAATTTATGGGGACGAAGAACAGGCGCCTCTAGTACGTCACAGTGGCAAGGGTGTCTCCTCCAATTCCCGGGTAAGTAAAGCCAAAGCAATCAAAGGTTTTGATTATGAGAAAAACATATACCAAAAATAGGTATTTTTTTATAACAAATACTATTCCACATAAGCCATAAGCCATTGATATTTTCGAATACTTTCCTAATTTTTATCCACTTAACAATTTCAGACCCAACACGAGGAGTTTCCACGCCGCGATAATGGATCTACTCCTCGTAATCGCAAGTTTCCCGACAGAAAGTAAACTCAACGTTCGGGATCAGTTCTTTATAGATCTTCAGGGTAGCTAAGCCGGTAATCTATCTCTATCTGTGTAAGTCGAGTCACTAAACTAAGGGCCAGCGTGTCCTCCTGGCCTATATCCTTAATGTACCTCAAGCAGAGTGGTTGTTATACGTGCAAAAGCCGAGGAACAATGATGCGTATTACCTTTCGACTCGATTAGCTTACAAAACAAACCAAGAGAAAAACTCTATATGGAATATACAAATACAAAACAAAAGCAAACACTTAAAACATATGATAATATGCATACGATACTCGGTACTTTATAGCTCATGAATGTACATGGTTAGGGTAATTTTTTTGATAGCAACAATTACAACACTCACTCTATATAGCAATCCTGACGGATGGAGGAGAAGGTCGATCGTTTTCCCTAGAAACTTTTCGCTGGCAATTTTACTATATGTGATCTCTCGGATAAAGTGTTATATGTGTGTGGTCGATGGGCGTTGGACATCCGATCGGATTCTCTAGCTGTAAGTCGGTGTATTTGTGTGTAGTTTGTTAACTAGCTCAGACAAATCGAGAAAAAAACAGAAAACAGAAACCAGAATCCACAATCCAGAATCCAGAATCCCTAGGCTAAGTCACATAGTCTTTATCTATATCGGTGTCTGTGTCTGTGTCTGTATCCGTTTCCATATAGCTGCGTGCGTGTGTGTGTGTTGTGGAGATCTATATCTCTATGTAGCACCATCCTCCCGATTTCGACCCATATCTGTAGGAGTCTCAAAATGAGACACGTCATTCAAACGATCTATGAACGAGTTGTAATCGTTTTCAGTTGGTCATACGCAAAAATTAGCCTGATTCATATGTAGCCTTTAGTTGAGTTCGAAGCGTTAGTTAGTTAGTCGGCCCCGATTTACTGGGTGTGTTGTAAATACATAAGTCTAAACTAGATTACAGTATTCGAAAAAAATTGATTTTGACAATTTTTTTTTTTGCGAAGCAAAGGAGACTTCGCTAAAAGTTTTTGAACTTTTAATCGAGTTTGTTATTAAATATACATGAATATTATTATATAGCCAACAAACTGCCAGCACACACACACTTGCCATAAGAGAAGTTCCTCCTTTGTTTTTGTTTTGGGGGTAACCGGTTGAGCGAACCGCTGTTTGGTGACCCCGTTCGGTTTATGCGCCCCAAACATCATGATACGAATACGATCTATAAACTAGCTTCAAAAAAAAGTCGTGTCCCTAAAGAGACATCCTTTCACAAACTGTCATACGAAAAATTGAAAAATAGAAACCACACCCACTAGCTAGCCTTTGAAATTCCTAAATACTTTATTGAACTTAGCGGACAACGGACATTCATTGAATTGAAGCAAAATTAAGCAAATAAAATTTAAATTAATATTAATGCAAATTAAGGAAAACTTATAGGTAAATTATACAATACGTAAACAGCATTGAAAACGTGCGAAGCGGGTTAGGAGAACTGTACGAGTTTATCGAAAGAATTTCAGAGCCCCATGAAACCCCAAAAGGGAATAACGTAATCGATAACTTTTTTGTATTTTTTTTTTTGGTAGCAAAAGTGGTGAAGCACAAAATGCACTCGAAACATATACGATATATAGACATAATGACGAATCCAAGCAAGATCTTAATAAATTGTACAATAATTTCCCCAATACATTTATGTGAGGATAAATATATATTCAGATATACAAATCTATATGTATATGCATGTACACATAAGTTGCGTTTCCAATTTCCGATACTTGTTCTCAATACTTTTTTTAATCGTTTTCGAATAAAGATTTTTTTTTTGTATAACTTAGACAAGCCACGAAATTGTTGTTAAAAAATGCATTTACATTACAAAACGAAGACGAGTTAAACGTTTAAATAAGCAAAGGAATATGAAAAATTGTTATCAAAATTTATGCATTCATACGAAAACAAAACCAGATGGGTTAAGCAAAAAGAAATAAAATAATAAATATATATGTATGCACTTTCATTATTTAACGATTTCATATAGACGAAGATGATGATTATGATGAAAAGGAGACAGAACATTAATTGAAATCTACTCATTAAAGTGACAAAAACATATTTAAACAAACTGTGTGTGCGGTTTTATCTGGGGCCTTGTCTATATCATCGAATATTATCGGGGCTTATCGATTCGCGCCCGTTATTCACATGCGACTTGGACATGAGAATTGGACTCTTATCGCAATCTGAGGCTTAAACAGCCCACCGTTGGCAATCGATCATGATTACAACTATTTAACATGCATATAGGGCTCAGCCGAAAAGCCGCACTCCGATTTAAGATAACGACATCAAATGACGACGAGCTTCCGTTCCGATCCGCACCTCCCAAAATTAACGGTAAGGATTATAAATAAATACAAACATATTTTTTTAAAGTACAGAAAATAAATTTGAAATTTAAATTTTGAAATAACACAAAAATACAGTGGGCAAAACAAGTTAACCAACATTTTATATGAAGTTTCAGTGCAAAGTGTACTTCAACTTTTTTTGCCCCACGCTATGTAGTTTCTTTGAAAATATATTATTTTGTCTATTAATTGATCTGTGCATAAATGTATTGCTTGACCTTTATATTAAACATTACAATATCGCGCTGAAACGGTCAACTTAAATAAAAACATCATTAAAAAAATCCATATATCATAATTAAATATTTTTGGATTTTGTTTTTTGGCATGATTTTCGCGTTTTGGCGCCACGTATAAACGTGTTGCACTAAGCGCCGCTCTCACAGCGCATGCGCGCTCTCTTTTTTTTCGACAGAGAGTGAGAGCACTTCTGCCACCAGCAGTACACGCAGAAAAATTATGAGGGAAATTGGTCAGTTGTTTCTGATATAAATGATATTCTTCAAAATGATTTTATGTAGTGTTTGAAAAATAAACTTAAGTTAAATTTGGTAGTGGTCTTTTTCACAAATAGCCAAATACCTATTTACTTACGTAATATTGTCCCTTTTTAATCTTCTTGAAATCATACTTTCATTTTAATATTATTTATTGTTTGGATTATTTTTTTTAATGAAGGTTGAAATACACATGAACAATGTATATGAGCAAGGGTAACAGTGCGTATGAGTAATACAATTTAAGGGCAATGCACAACGTCCAAAAACCCATTAAAAATTTGATTTGGCTTTTGTACAGCATAATGGTATCAAGAAGCAAGGTAATTTATGTGAATATAAGAACGAGAAACGACAACAGTGCGTATGAGTGTTAAAGTTTGAAACAAAAGCGCAAAGTTTCAAACAATTTTGATTCATACAAAAACAAAAAACGCTTTAAAAATAAAATTAAAATATTTGCAAGACAATTACAAACAAAATTTTAAGGTTAATAAAATATTTTAAATTTGCATGCCCAATTGGTAAATATTTTATACATTTCCAGGTAGTCATATAATAGATATTTAAATAAATTTTGATAAATGCATTTCTCTCAGTGTTCTCTCCCGCCAACCGGTCAGCGTATAAGTAGAGGCGGCTAAAGCGGGACGGCCTCAAAACGAACAGAGCCATCGAACGGTAAACGTCCACGCGCAGCGAATTTTTTCTCCCCCGCAAACCAAACCAATAAAAGAGACGAACGAAAATAAAAGAAAATTAAAGGAAGACAAGAAAAGAAAATCAAAACAAATCGAGAGCAGCAATAACAGTCAGGGAGTTTATTTCTTTTTGTTTTGTGTTTTCAAAAGAGAGAAATAGAGAGTGATCGAGATGGCGTTCATGATGCCCGTGATGAAGAACAATTACGATATTTACAAGGACACGCGTTCCCGAAAAACATCGGAATGTTCGAATGCGAGTAGTAACGGTACAACGGCTTTGGCCACCGCTCTTGGAACGCCCGCTCTGGAAAAACAACAGCAAAGACGACGCAAGGTGTCCGAATGCAAATCGGAAAGTTTTGCCACCTCCCCCTCCCACGGTCAACTGGGCGTGTCCTCCGCCCACCATCGAATGCAAATGCAGCGATGTCACAGTTCGCGCGCTTTTCCACGCAACGCTTCGCGCAGTTCGCACGGTTCGATGCAACAAATTGTGTCGCCCACGCGCAGCAGTCCGCCCAGTCGTTCTAATACCGCTTCCGCACTGGAAAGGCAGGCGGCCGCCCAAGCAGCCGCTCTCAATCAGAAACAACAGCCGTCTGGAGCAGTGGAATCTTCTTCCAATGATTATACAAAATTCCATATGCGTTTGGTGGACAAGCTGCGCAAATCCTTTCGCAAGGATAGCGGCAAACGGTCATGAGAATATCACAACAACAGCAACAACAACCACTACAACAACAACAATGCCAGCAGCGCGGCGCTCCTTTCAATCAACAACAACAATTGTGGAGGAAGCTGGGAAGCAAAAGAGGCAGATGATTCCAACGGAAGATCACCTGGCCACGGCCATGTCTTAGGGGAGAGCAGTGCAGCTAGTACTGCGGTCGGAGGAGAATGCAGTGCAGCTATATCCTGGAAGAAAGCAGCCGCCATTTCCTTCAGCGAGAGCAGGACAGCTGGAGTCTTTGAAGAAAGCGGAGCAGCCAAAGAGCGAGAGAGAAGTGTGGTCAGCCGTTTGGGGCAACGCTTTCGGCGGTACTGTAAACTCCTGTCCACTTCCAACGGCAACGCAGCGGCAGAGGATGTGGCAGAGACGTCGGCAGAGGTCAGCTCCCTAGAACAGTTAACCGGCAGCAGAGGCAGCACTCGCAGTCGGCGTCGGCGCAGCAGCAGCATAGGAAGCGCCAGCAGCCGGCTAAAGATGCGACTGCGACGCTGCACTTCGTCGCCAGGATAAGAGGGAGATGGCTAATTGCAAACTAGGTCGAAGCGAGCAAGCGAGACAGAGAGAGAGAGAGTGGAGACTGGAAGTGAGAAGAGACCGGGGCGTAGCCAAAGGGAGGTTACACAAAGGGGTCACTTAACCTAGTTAAGATTTGCCCCCCAGGAAACAGAAAAGTAAGTTGGCGTAAAGAGTTGTTGGTGCAAATTTGTTTGAGCATAATATACATAACATATAAATCAAATTCGGTGTACATATGCAAACTATTTAAAAATATATATATACCCCTAAATATAAATACAAATTTAAAGTCCCAAATGTATAATTACATTAATTATATGTATGTATTTATGTATGCCAGGCTTCCAAATAGAACATAGAACCTTTCCCAAACCAAAACCCTTTTTGTAACTGCGGTTTCGCGACAAGAGGAAAACAGAAATTGCAACTGCCAATTGCATTGTATAACGAAAACCACATCAGCAACAACCCAAAAAAACAAGACAAAACACTTGAGAAAATAAACAAACAAACTAGAAAAAAGGAACCACGGATTTTTACCTTTTCATTTTGTAATTGCATAATTACGATGCGCAATTGACAATATACTTTTAAAAGCATTGCGAACAAAAATAATATAAAGACGAAGCAGCTGAAAACAGACTTAATATTATATCGTAAAAAATATACACATATGTACTTGTACTAAAACAAAAATATATACATATGCATATGTATGTACAAAAATGTACCTAGACGACAGCTACTTTTAAGCAACAATTAATGTTATTCGTTTTTTTTCTTAGCTAGTAATTTTGTAATTACACAAACAAACACGGCAAACGAAAAAAGAAATCGCTATGAAAAAATAAATAAAAAGTAACGAAAATCTATATGGAAACAAAAAACTAAAGACTATGTAATTTTATTTGCACGCGAAAACATTTAAATGTCAGCAGAGGGAGAGAGCAAGTGAAAAAGAGAGAAAATTGCAGCTGCAGCCAAATGCGCAGAAAATGCGTTTCGTGGGGAGGGGAAACCCCCAATTAGACCCCCCTTTCGCCGTCCCCGCCCTTTTCCCTCTCCCTCGCACACACTTCTCTTCATGGGAATTGAGGTATGCGGAAGCAGAAGAAGAACGTGAAAATGGCAGAAATCAAAAGAAAGAAAGATAGGTACGGTACTACTCCAATAACTGTAATCTTAAAGGAAAATATCTAGGGTAATAAAAATAAGTCCACTAAAAATTAAGCATTTAGTTCTAGTTCTCTAGTAAACAGTACAGTCAATCTTTTTTAACTCGAACTCCATCTTCTAAAAACTATTTTCGGGCTAAGGAACCCACAAAAAGCATAGTTACCAAAGTTGTGTGTAAATACTTTAATCCCTCGCCATTTGTATTTAACAGGTCAATTTGAATGGGTAAAACATAAAAAAATAAGTCAGCTTTATAGTTTTGTTCATCAAATTTTAAGTTCTATTGTAAAATAATCAACAGTTGGAACATTTTTAAATTTAGTACAGGTAAACTTATCTAGCACAAAAATCTTCGAGTTATTTCTACCCAGTAGAAAGGTACAGTGCAACCTTCCAATTTGGTTTTTATAAGTACACTTTCCCGTTTTATTTAGTAACAACATTTTCAGTAATCTTAATATTATGCACTAAAAAAACTATCTTTATATATATATATTATATTGCATTTTGTAACAGTTGTATTCTTAACATTATTATATTATTATGCAACACAAAATGTTTTAAAAGCCAAACTGTTTTAATTGTTATGCGCAGGTGTAGACCCAAAGTATCTGACAATCTTCACACCGATTCACATATACCCGAATCCGAGTAAAGAGCGTCACGGCAGTTCTGTAACCTTGACCTTTGGACGCAGCAGCGTCGAATTGAATTGCCTGAAACAATTTGCAATTTGGCGTGTGTCATATTGCTAGATTCGGGTGGGAAACAGAGGGGGACTTGCTCTCAATGCGACACTGTGGCACACATTTCAAATCTGGGCGAATTCTGTGTAGAAAAAACTTTATGAAAATTCTACGATTCAATTTCAATTAAATAACAAATTAAAAGGCGATCGAGTGGCGGTCTAAAATAGATGTACATACATAGAGGAATCGGCAAGTGGACTTTATTCATATATTTCACGACCAATATATTGCTTCATATAGCATATGTCAGTGGATCTGTTTCAATTTCAATTTGCGTTAACGATTTTTTTTAATATCGATTTGTTGTGATTGGTGCATGCAACAAATAAGCGAAAGCTAAGCAAATTTTGCTTGGGAACTCGGTATATGCATAGTTAACAGCTGTTCAATTCAAATGCAACTATGTATATATAACTATAATTGAAACCATAAAGCGATCGGTAAATATTTCTGTGAAATGTTTATTTCTAGGTTTAATGGGTTTACATATTAAAGATGTAAAAATAATCTCTGTTTACTAACTAAAAAAAACCAAGCCAGACATTAACTACATTTTTAATAACAGACTTTAATAGCTTACCATATATTTACTTTAATATCTTACTATATATTATTCCAAAATGGGAAGCCATTCAAGTATACAATCCAAATGCCTTATGATATCATCATCTTATCAGCAATAAATATAAACTAAAGATGTTGATTGAAGTCCCATCGGTTTGGAAATCGAGTGAGCTATATTGTTTAGTCCCATTATCTGTTTGGTAAGTTTGTTTATCCCCCGCAATTTGCAGAGTCAGTCGTTATCTTTTAATATTCTGTCGGGTGTTTTTTTTATTTTTTAGAACCGGTTTGAGTTGGTTTGCTGGCAGATTTTCAACTTCGCACGGCTGTAAAAGCCAATACGCAATTGGTCATCTAGATATCGGCGTAAATATCCCAGATAGGCTAATATCCCAGATAGGCTAATATCCCAGATAGGCTAATGTTATGCATTCATAAATGTCAACTATATGATTTAACAGCCCTCCTTCGCTTTTCGGGTAGATTAATTGTTATACATACATACATATATACATATATTATGAAAATGCCTGTCCATTTGACTTACGTTACCCACTCAGATGTGATTTGGATGCAACGTAATGCGAGATGCCATTGCATTGTCATCGATTATGTCACCACTGTTCTTGGTCTGTGGTTGTGCAATTTCTGTTCCTTTCCCCAATGTCAATCGAAAGCCCCATCTATGTATACATATGTCTCTTCATCCCTATTGCATTTCCCAGTTGTTTTCTGGTTTTCTCCATTGTCAGCATAAACAGATCACTCGGCGGAAGCATAGTCAAAACAACAACAACTTAAGATTCATTAGATATACATATGTACATATGTATGTATGTCTTGGGGTATGTGATCTAAATATCTAGGGAAGTGTTTATTTGGATAGTATTCAAATCCATTTGACCTTTTCAAAATCTATTTTTTGTGTCATTGTGAATAAACATATTATTTAATCTATTATTAAATATATTCCATATTTGCATCGGACCTTGACATGAGCTCAATTTTTTTGTTTACATTTGTTTTCCTTTTTCCTTTTTGCGTTTGTATTGTGTTCTGCATTGAAATAACTTTTATTCCGCTTTCTAAGCAGGGTTCATGTATTATTTTAGGTAGTATTGTATTGGTTTATTCTTTTCTATGATACTTGTTAGTTTTGCCCTTGTTCTTATTGTTATTTGCTGGGTTTTGCTGGGTTTTGTTGGGTTTTCACTGGTTCTTTTCGTAGAAATTTCTTGTTTATTTTCTATTGTCATTTTGTTTCTGTCCCCCCGTTTTCATTTCTATTTGCTAATTTACGAATCACTTGAAGACGAATGATGGGGGGCTGTGAAAAAAAATGAGGGAAAAAAGGGGGAAAAACTGTTGTGTTTTCTATGTTTATGCGAGGCAACAGGTTTTCATTGGAATTAACCACTCAGTGCCCCGACTTCCCATTTAAAATGTTTTTGAAATTTATTTGTTGTGTTTTTGTGCTTTGCGCGTGCCGCATTCATCGTGATGCTGAATTGAACATTTATTGAACAATTTCCAGTTTGATCCTCTTATGGGCGCGATACAATGACGCCAACAATGAAATGTGTTGTTGTGCCTAACCCCTGTTTAACCCCCCTCGCCCCCTCTTAAACAGTAATTCGATTACGTGGGTTGAGTTTTTGCGGTTGGTCAGTTATGTGATTATCTAATTACAGAATCGTTACAGCTACTCGGTGTAAGCTCATTAAGAAAATCGAAATAAAATCTTAAAAATCCGCACTCAAATATGTACATACATATGGTTATGTTCCTTAGATGTTCATTGTACACAATTGAGAGCTTAACCCAGAAATAAGCTTGGATATCGACTGTGGTTTAAGATGAAACTAAAAATGGTATCATATGTAGCTAGAGAATTGCCCTTGCTTAAAGATGGCTTACAAAAATCTGTGAATGACAGTTAGTCTAACTCTCTATTTTATTATTTTATTTTTATGATTTCGTGATTTTGAAGAAATGCAAATTCGAGTCATTACTTGTTTGTTTTTTAACTCAAAAATCATATGGGTACAGTTTCGTCGCTTTTCGTTGTTTACGTTTCGTGTGTTAATCTTTTGGCAGCCCCCATTGTTTACCCCGATCTGTTGTTTAGCCCAAGATCAAGGTGAGATTGTGTAACCCGAATTCCATTGACGTCACCGCGAATCGGGGGCGGTGAGGACCATATTCGGGGTTCGGTATCCTGATGCCAGGGGTCAAGGGTGTGTTGTGTAAGCGAATATAAACTGACAGCGGGAATAAGCCTCCAACTGAGGACAGAAAAAGCGGACGGAAAGTGGAAAAGAAGATAAGCGCACTTGAGTGTAACCAAAGTGGATAACTGTTAAAAACGAACCACGAACAAAGAATCCTTAAAACTGTACAGTAAATAAAAAAAAATTTATGCAGTCAAGTTATTCAAGCCCTTTTTCATTCAGTTGAAAAATACAAATTATAACTCAGAATTTAATTGGGATTATTTCGGTGGCAGTATGCAATATTTAAATGATTCGGTAATCGAAATTTTTAAGTCATTTGAGTATAAAAACTTCACACATAAAAATATATTTTTTTTATGTTTACATAACTTACATATAGTAAAGTAACATTTCGTGTTCTAGTTTACCCAGTGAAATATATTGTCTCAATTAGGAGTATGAACTTATGTTCGCGATTGAAACAGCCCAAAAAAACCGCCCATCGAAAATGCAGTGGAAAATTCCCAAAAAGTCGCTAGAAAGAGACGGCGAAATGGGCATGGATTATGGGGGGAGTGGCAGGGCGCAAAGGGCGCAGCTTTCGCTCTTCTCATCGATTAAACAACGCGAGGAGGAGAACGCGAAAAGGACTCGTTATCCTGACCTAGTCAAAGTTTAGCTCTCTCGCGCAGTGACATTTGCTCTCTGTTGCTCTCCTGCTCTCACGCCATAAGCGTAGGCTGGGTGGAAATAGAGAAAAAAAGAAAAGGGAAAAAAGGGACTCACCCTACGAGAAAACTCATAACTTATAATAACAATAATTTATTTTTAGAAGCTGAAAGTGCATGTTCTAATAAGAGAAGTTTACCTTTTATGAAGTTGTCCTTCAAAGGTTGCTAAGAACAACATTTCTTATGTTTCATTTAAAAAATTGACCAGTGTATATTAAAAGTGTGTTATCAAAGGTCAAAAAAGCACTGATTGCTGATCGTGGGATGGGCAAACTTGTATAGCGTTTGCAGCCGATAAGAACTGTAGATTAAGCTCTTAATTGAGATTTTCTATAAAATGAAAAAGATCTTTAACATGTATTCACTCTGCTTTTTAAAGAAAGACTGACTGGTGTTTTATTCAAATCGCATAATTATATGTGAACAATTGTTACAAAAAAACTCCTTGTGAACTTTAAGAAAATCCTACTCGAGAAACTGCCAAAAAGTAAGTAATTATTAGAATAAAAATATTAGAAATAAATACACTAAATGCAGCCCATATGTTATTAAATAAATATTAAATTAGAGCTAAAATAATTGTACGAATTCAAAATGTTTATTGCCTGACTTAAATAATTTTATTTGTTTTATTTTTGATTGTTTATAAATAATATTTTTCACTTCTTGGAAAGTTACTTGAACTCCACCCATGTTTCTCCAGCTATCCCGCTCTCCTGCTATCATGCTCCCTCATCTCTCCTGATTTCCTGTCCTTCTTTCCACTCACATTTCCACTCTCCTGTTTTTTTTTTTAAACGTGTGAAGAAGCACGTAGCCGAAAACGGCGAAAAGGAGGAAAAAGTAAGCCGGTTTTGGTCCCGTGACCCCTGCGACTTGGCTTTTGGCCCGTGTCAAGGACATTCAACTCGCGTCCTGCCTTCGATTAACGGCATTTATTGATTTCCTTCTTTTTGTCATATTTTTCTGGGTTATCCGGCGTTTGACTGCCTCTATTTTCGTTTTTCATTGTTTTTTAAGTCAAAGTGCAGGTTTTAAGTTCAAGTATAAATGCTCAGGTAAAAATGAAATTTACAAAGTTTTGGCCTTGGCTTTAAGGCGGGTCAGTGATCCCCTCGCCTCGATATGTAACCCCCCATGCCCCCCTTTGGCTATAGTAATCTGGTGACTTGAACCTCTTTTCTGTTGTTGTCTCCTTTTGTCTCTTCTACAGAGAAAAAAATATTTACAAATGTCAAATTCAAAGTGCACTTTTTTTATTAGTTCTATCAATTTTAATAAACCTTTACAAGTATCATTTTGTTTATAAATTTAAATTTCTTTTAGGATATTTAACTTATCCAATTTAATTATTTAAGTTTTTCAATTTTTATAATGCAATTTTTGCATTCTTTTTAATTCTTTGTAACCAATATGCATTTTTTTTAAGCTATAAAATATTTGTCCATTTACATATGTATCTTACAATCCAAATTAAATAGCGTTATCAGATGCAAAATCATCAAGTTGATCGCCATATCAAATCAATTATATTTTGTGTACCCAATCGCTTTTGACAACTGGAAAACAAAAACGTGTTACGAATTGAAATTCGAAAAGAGAGAGAAATAGACAAGGCGAATGAGGAGAAGACCGCAAAAGGCAGCGAAGCGAGCGTGGCTTAAAGAACGAGTGAGCAAAACAAACGGGCCGAGGGAAAAGAGAAAAACAACGACGTTTCAAGTGAAAGTCGAATACAAACACAGAAAAGGAGAAGGCGAACAGCAAATTGGTAAGAAATGAAATTGAAGCCCAGTTGCTCTTCTTTGGTATGTTGGCTGCAAAAACAACAAGCAGTGACAGCGACGCCGACTGAGAACCGCTGTAACCACTTAGGGTGGACCGTTTAAAACAGAATCCGCCAAGAAAAAAGTTAAATGGTAACTGGTATTTTAAGTATACTATAGATGCCTGATAGCAGAATGATAAAAATTTTGTAAAAACTTTTAAAAATATTGCATTAAAGCCCTTATTTATTATCCTAAATCACTCATACGACTCGTAAGCCAAACTAATTATGAATATAAAAACATCTTAAATATGAATAGCTTGCCGTACACAATACGTTTAAAACCCATTTGACAGACATTACGAATTTGAACATTGTCATTAATAATACAATATGTAAGTCAACACTGCGTATGAGTGATGAGATCCTAAATTTCCCATGGATCATAATAATAAGGTCCACCCTAGTGCATATGCAACAGCGACAGAGGCAGCATGTTAATAACAGACGCCTCGAAATAATTTTTTTCAGGTTATTTCTGACGCGTTAACACGGCTCAAAACCGCTGGAACTTGAAGTCAGGCGCCGAGCAATTGGAGTCCGCGGCAGTCAGTTGGCCAAGATCGCGCGAGAGGCTTAGACACGTAGCACTCACTAACCCAGTAACCAGAGGTTCAGATCGGTCTTTACTAAGTGATCGGGTAAATATATATTAAACTACCGCCCGGGAAACGTGCGAAATCGCCACCTGACCGCTCAAAAGCTTGGTAACACCGAGGTAACATCAGTTCCCAGCATTGTAGCAGCCACAAAAATATAAAATTGGTAAGCTTTTTGGTGGGTAAAAGAAAGTTTAGTGATTCAAATTTAAAGAATGTCAAAAATGGTCAATGAAAGTCAGGATTTTGAATGGTATTCAAAAACAGCTTAAAGGAATTGGGGCACTTCTTCAATGGTAGACTTAAGATTTTGAACTGCCCGGGATAAATCAATATGGTATTTTGCTGCGGTCATGAAAAAGTTCAGGTGTTAATTCCATTATCATAGTGAAAGTTCTTATATCAAGACTTGACCGACTTTAATCCATTCCATTAAATCAATTATATTTAAAAAAAAAATATTAACCAGTGTCTAAAGTCTAAAAATCTTTGCACAATTCTACACTACATTTAATGAAGCCACTTTAATTCTATTCTAGACAAGATTGCAATTTTACACTATTTAATGAGTTTTAAACCTAAAACGATTTGCTAGATATGCGCAGCGAGTACGAGTAATTTGAGTGAATTACGAGAAACCAGTTGCTCAGGTGCAAAACAACTTGAGATATTCGGGGTCAGCTGGGCCTTCAACTTGTTCGCTCCCCCCTTGTAATCGTCGCTCTTAACTTATTTCTTTTTACGCATGCCCCTGATTTGTAGCAACCCTTTTTGCCCCAAAATCATCTGTACTGGTTACTGAACTTTCTTTCTTTCTCTCGTTTTGTAGAATTGATAGATTGCCCGAAGATAGCCCAGGTGAAACCAGAGAATCACGATCTAATCGATCGTTTTGCCAGCTATGTCGGCGGCTGCCACGCCCCCAGGATCTGGACCTGAACGAGGATCGGTATTTCCACCTGGTTTCGATCCCACCGCCGAATCGGCAGAGAAGACGCTGTGCTTTCGTGGCTTTTGGGCCTGGGCGGTGCTGATTCTTCTGATCGCCATCTGCGTTTCGGTCTTCATGTGGCTGCTGCGCAAGTGCATCCAAGGTCCGGCCTACCGGAAGGCCAATCGCATCGATGGCAAGGTGGTGATCGTCACCGGCTGCAATACGGGCATTGGCAAGGAGACGGTCCTGGAGCTGGCCAAACGGGGCGCCCGGATCTATATGGCTTGCCGGGATGCGGGACGCTGTGAGGCCGCCCGGCTGGAGATCATGGATCGCAGTCACAATCAGCAGCTGTTTAATCGCACCTTGGATCTGGGCTCCCTGCAATCTGTACGAAATTTCGTGGAGCGTTTCAAGGCAGAGGAATCGCGATTGGATCTACTGATCAATAATGCCGGCATCATGGCCTGTCCGAGGACCTTAACCACCGATGGTTATGAACAGCAATTTGGAGTCAATCATCTGGGACACTTTCTATTGACAAATCTTCTCCTGGATCGATTGAAACAAAGTTCGCCGAGTCGAATTGTGGTGGTCAGTTCGGCGGCACATCTTTTTGGACGTATTAACCGGGAGGATTTGATGAGCGAGAAGAAGTACGGCAAGTTTTTTGGGGCCTATAGTCAGTCCAAGCTGGCCAATATCCTGTTCACCTGCAAGCTGAGCTCGATCCTCAAGAATTCGCGGGTAACGGTGAACTGTTGCCATCCGGGCGTGGTGCGCACAGAGCTGAATCGCCACTTTGCCGGACCCGGCTGGATGAAGAGCGTCCTGCAGACGGGATCCCTGTACTTCTTCAAGACCCCGAAAGCGGGGGCCCAGACCTCGCTGAGATTGGCCCTGGATCCCGGATTGGAGGGATCAACTGGTGGCTACTATTCGGACTGCATGCGTTGGCCCTTGGTTCCCTGGGCTCGGAATATGGAAACCGCCGACTGGCTGTGGCGGGAAAGTGAAAAACTAGTGGGACTACCGTCGATGGAACCACCGCCGCCTAACCAAAACCAAAACCAAAACCAAAACCCAACCCAAAACAGTAATGGCACACAAAATGGTAATGCTGCCAATGGAAGCCGGGAAATGCAGTCCGTCGAAACAGTGGTGGTCAACCGTTCGTAGTCATAGTCAAAGGTCCTTGAGGCAAAGGGCTCCATCCAGTACAGACCTTGCTCTTAATTTATTCCTAAATAATATTGCGTGTTTAAGTGCCCTTGGGAAGAGACTCCAAACAATCAACAACCGCATTCGAAATGGGGCCAAGTCTGTCTGGTTTTTCACCCAGCAAAACTCTGATTTTGAATGCTTGCTGCAGTTTCTCATCCCCTTTTAAGCAAGATCTGAAATTATTTAATTGTAAAATATTTGAAATTGGCAAATAGGAAAAAAAGTTATTCTAGATTCATTGGGGTTTCTTCTTTGATTGGTTTTTGGAAATTTTTTTTTAATTATTTAAGACTTCGGTCATCGAAGTTAGCTTTTTAAAACTCTTTTTTTTTTTTTGTTCTGTACATAATTTTAAGCAAAGGAAAACCCATTAAAATAAAATGTAAACCTGACATGCCATCCTGTTTTGGACTCTCCTTATTCCTTCTTCCTTTCTTTCCCATCCCCTCTCCCCCTTGGCCCATAAAAAAAGAAACTATAACAATCAGCATAAAGCGAACAATGTACGACAACAAAGCGAAATCAATGGGAATGCTGACTGCGCTGCTGCGTTCTCGTTCTCCACTGCGTCCTCTGCTGCAGCGGTTGCTGCCACTGCACTTTCGTGTACTAGGGGGTGAATCGGGGAGGGGGAGGGGTAGGGGGAGGCGTACGGAGAGAATGTGTGAGTAGGCGAGGTGAGTAAGACAGGTGACTGTGAGAGTAAGTGAGTCAGGTAGTCAGTCAGTCACTTCGTTGGCTTACAGTGGAAAAATAGCAAAATTAAAACGAACAATATGTTACATATTTTATTTAAAACAGTATCTACTAACAAAAATTTTAATAATAATTTGTTTTTCATATTTTATTTAATAGTTCTTCTTCTTTTCATTTCATAATAAAAACTATAGTGTAATGAAACGAATTAATACGTACTGACTTAATGAAAATAATGAATAAAATTGTTTTTAAACCTATTGTTTTTGTTGGGTATTCTCGGTACATTAACTCATTTCTTACAATGCATTTCCCAAGGCACAAATTTAGTTCGGGCAATTACACCCACAGTGCGCCCGTTCGTTCATCCACATGCCATTAGCATTAACGAAAATCACATAAAGCGCAAACGAGATGGGCCGAACGAGGGAGCGAGAGGAGGCGAGAGGCAGTGCAATTAAACCCATGCATACCCGCGGGGGTCGTTCTGGTGCGATGGCGATCGAGGTGCGCCAAAATAGTGAAAATCACAAAACCCCAACCGAATACTCCGCTTTAATGTCGATCAATTAGCTTCGGCAAATCTTAATGCAACGAACGGTTTTAATGGGCTTTTTATAAAAAGAACGCGCTTGGTTAGAAATCAAACAAATGATTAATAAATACATCAGTTGCTTGTTGATATATCAGTCAGTTTATTCTTGAATAAAAATCGTTAAGGCATATTCATATTACTATTTAGAAATTCTATCAGAATTGCCAAGAGTTGAATAAATTATAAACAAATAAAATATGTCCGAAAATTCGTCAAAAAGATTAGCCGTGGTGCATGCCATTTCCGAATTTCCGACTGGATTGAGCAAAGAGTCCCTTGAAATCTGCATTAATTTGATCAATCATGGAGTCCAACCAACGGTGTTTGCGCAGGTTCTCAAGGACATAAGAGAAGGGATAAAGGATGAGAAAAGCGAAAGCGATGAAGGGGAGCTTCCATTGAAAAGCGAGGAGTTGAAAAGTTATGAGTTGAAATTCGAGGATTCGAATAGTGATGAGTCGAAGAGTGATGAGTTGAAATCCGAGGATTTGATCAGTGATGACTTGAAAAGCAACGATTCTTTCTCATGGTGTTTCCCAACAGATACGACCATATAGAAAATAATTCATTCGTTATGTTCAAATTGTGTTTGTTAAATTAAAGTTCACTTTCACAAAACAAATTTTTACATGTGTTTATTTTTTTGTTAGTTTTTCGTTTTGATTTGTTTTAACAGTTCTAAAAATATTATCTGGGAAATCTGGAATATTTGTAAAGTAGCTTTTCAGGACAAAAAAAAACTATATATTTATTAATTAAGTCTTGCAATCAGTTACTGATGTTAAATAACTGGATAAACAGCCGACTGTTGGTTTTTAATTTGTACCAAATGCTAAGTTACCAATTTAATAAGTAGAAAATAAACATAAATGTGTAAATTCAAATAAATCTTTGCCCGTCTGGGGTTAACGAGAGGCGCTTCAGTTACACGAAAAATTGCAATGGAAATTTCCACTTGTGAATGAGTGTCTTTTGATTGCGTGCCACCCCCTCTTCCGCCCAGTCAAACCCCACACAACAACCCCCCCCCCCCCCCAAAAAAAAAAAAAAAAACCCATCACACAGCTTTTGCATTGGTTTAAACCTAGGCGCCAAGTGAATTTGATCGATAAGAGAAAACAACAGAAAAGCAATTAAATGGCGAAAAATGCGGGGAAAACTTTTGTAATATGACGAAATAGTGGGGAGGAAAGCTTAAACAGAGATAAAAAAAATAATAATATGTTATTGCTGGGGGTTGGGTAATAATGCAAAATTTGAACAGGTGTTTTCCCGGCGGAACCACTACACTATAATGCCCCCAAAATACTATAGCATTTCACTTTAATTTGAGCATTTCGAAATGGCCTGGAATATTCCAGATATTTCTGGTAACGTTTTGCTATGCATTCGAATCGGTTTCAATCAAATTGAAACAATAAATTTGCAGCCAATCATTGAATTAAAGCTGCATGGGAAGGCAATTTAGAGCTGTTATTCAAGGAAGGAATTGAAGAATTTGTGAACAAATTAGTCATACAAATATTTTAATAGATGCTTAAAGAAACAAATGTTTGTTTGGAAATGGATTTATTGAATGAGTAATATACATTTGTATGTATTTAATTTATCCAAAAGTTTGATGTCTAAGAACCAAAACTTAGAACTTTTTGAAGCACCTTTTCAGATATATCATCATATATGATGGCATTTAAACTTGAAATTCGATACGATTTGACGATGGAAGATTAAAGAATCGCGGAGCCCTTTATGTAAATATGCAACTATTACTCATAGCTATGGCTATTTGGTTCGTTCCCAGCTCAAGTAGTTGAGTGATCGCTGAAATTGGTAGAATTGTGAAAATGTTAAGTCAAGAATAGAAGACCCGAGCCACTTTTCCCCCTGTAATACATTTTTATATTGGGGCAATTCGCGGAAAGTGTACGATAATGGGGCACTCATCTAACCTACCGCAAATTCCTTATCAATTTATAAATATTTGTTCATATACCAGCTAGTTATCATGTTTTTATACAAAGGTGTTGAGATAGAATAAAACTATTAAATCAACATAGATTTTCAGTTTTTATATATTTCCTTTCAAAAATATAGATTTTATAATTGGTATATCATAGTCAAATTGTAAACATTTTAAATAATTTAAACATGTTATAGCCATCACTAATACTATATACCCACAATCTTCATTTGCTAATCCAGAAAATCCCAAAAAAAACTTAAATAATATTTAAAATGCTCTGATGCAGTATGCAACTGCCAATTCATTCATCTAGACGGAAACGTCATGGCTACGTTAAGCTAAATTGACACAGATTTGCATTTTCACCCCAGTCCCCCAATCAGAAATCGATGATGTGTAACGGAACCCCCTTATAACAATATTTATAGTACTTTGGAACTCTGTACTCTCCACTGAAACTGACGCAATTGACTTGGAATATTTGGTTTGTAATCTTGGCTCTCATGTGATAGTGCGTCATTAACCCTTTTTCCGCACCAATCAACTATCTTTGGTTACGTAGATACTCTAGCATCTTAAACTCTAAAATAATTTAAATATAGAAGATATAGTATTTATCATTACTTTCATAATTACGTCAAATAAACAAACAAACAGTAAGTTCATAAGTGATTGTTGTTAAAAATAATGAGTGATGAGTTGAAATCCGAGTCGAAAAGTGAGGAACCGTAAAGTGAGGACTCGAATAGCAACGATACATTCCCATGGTGAGTCCCAACACACACGACCATATAGTAATAATCCATTCGTTATGTCCAAAGTTAACCAAGTTAAGTTAAAATAGTAAGTACATATGTGCTTAAAAAAAATACGTGCATTAAAAGCCATATATTTTACATTGAACTGTTTATTTCAATTTCTTTGCTTTTTCTACAGGTACTAAAAATGTAGAACTTGTGTGTTTAAGAAAGTATGGCTAAATAAATAATATCCAATGGGTTAAGCTAGCAAAAACTTTCCATTCATGGGAATTCGTTAAATGATCTTCAATTGACGATCGGCTGAGTCAGTTACGAGCTTTTCCGACATCGCCGATCGATCGTCAATCGGCGATAATTGGTTCAAGGTCTTTTTAGGGGGCTGTCAAGAAGTGACACACCCGCTAATAAAAATGCCGCGAAAAACAAGGAAAACGAGAACTGGGAAGAACAATAAGCAGATGAATGCCGAATGGCCAAACTGTAAGTGCAATGTCCACATATAGCTGGTCTAATTTTAGATGTTGCGGCGCTGGCGAATTTTTTAGTGACCACTGATCGCAGCCAAAAGCAAAAATTGCTTGGCGACGTGACAAATGCAATGGCGAAAATAGTCTCGCCGATTTCCCTGACATCTTCCTCACGACAGGGCACGTCTTTAAGTCTTTGTAGCGCTGAAAATGGGAAAATGGGGGGAATGGGGCTAGAAGGGTGTTTACTTGCAATCTTTTAAGATAGATATGCACCGCTTTGTATGCAAATAATAGCAGCTTTACTTTTTCATTACGATTAAATAAAAACAAAAAAAATTATATAACAGGGTTTTCAGTGAATGCATACTATTATTTCTTTAATAATTTAACCAATTAACTTTACACATAATATAGTCTTCATTAAAAAAGAAACATATATAAGTCCCTTAAAAGATATTAATTACAAAGTTTAACTTAATTTAGAAATTCATTCGAAAAATCTTAGAAAAAAACAAAACACTTAAACAATTTTTCTTATGTTTGACTGAAAGCATTTCTTAAATAAATATGTTAAATACATAAATTAAAAAATAATTTAAAAACGTTCAATAATAAGAATAAATTATGATTTGAAGAACAATTTGGTTTTATGCCTCTTTTAAATTGTAAAATTAGTTTTTATAACATTAAAAAATCTTACCTGTTTAACGACAATTTCAAATGCGCGCCAATCTTTAGGCGTTGCCACACCACGTTGATTATCGATTAATGCGCCGATAACAGTGCCGATAGAATAGAGCCAATAAAAAATACCAGAGACCGTTGGCAAACCAAAAACGCACCAAAAAATCCATCAAGCGGCGGGCCAGACCGCATGCAGCTCTGCTTCCAGTGTCCACCATCTTTGCCGAAGTTGCCACAAAAGTAAAATCGTGACGAATAAAACTACCCGATCTCGCGAAAAATAAGTGTTGACTATTGTGGAAAAAACGCAGAGCGAAAGGCCGCCAAAAAAGCAGGAGAGGATTGCACTCCAGCTGGTCAGGGCAGAAGATTGCGATTGCGATTCCGAATCGGATTCCAGCGTAGCGACAGAGGCAGAGAGAGCGTGTAGAAGGGGTAGTGGAGCGGAGAGTGGGAACGGGAACGGGAGTGGGAAAGAGGAGCTGTCAGTCGGACGAAAAAAAAAATCAAGCCTGTCAAATCAGCCGGAAACCAGGACCAGGAAACAAGGACCTACTTACCCAATCCGCCTTACAGCCCCACAATCGCCAGCAAAATGAACGCCAAGCGTGTCAAGTACTCCACGGTCAAGGAGGAATTCGTGCCCGTGCTAATCCAACACGATCCCAATGTCGAGGAGGAGGAGCCCGAGGAACAGGAGCACGAGCACGAGGACGACGGCCAGGAGACGCAGTACACGTATGCCTACACCACCACCGAGGACGATGACACCGAGACGGCGGTGGTGACGCTCAGCGATCGGGAGCATGAGGCTCTGGCCAATGCCCAGGAGGTGATCATCGACGAGAATGGCCATGCGGTGACCCTGCAGCAGCTGGTGGAGAACAGCACCGTCGAGGAGGTGGAGACCATCGATCAGGGCGACGGCACTCACACCATCCTCCACATAGTGCCCAATATCCATGGCCAGCACGAGGAGGACGAGGAGGAGCCCGAGGAGGAGGAGGAACTGGAGGAGGGCGAGGAACTGGAGCACGACCACGAGGATGATGAGATCGTGACCGTGGAGCAGGAGGAGGGCGAGGTGGACGAGGACGACGACGACGTGGGCTCCATTGTCTTCGAGAGCACCATCGACCAGGCCGAACAGGATCCGCATGCCCGCAACAAGACGTTCTATTGCCCCAATTGCGGCAACTGCTACAGTGCCGCCGGCTCCCTGAAGCTCCACATGCGCGCCTGCCTGCGCCAAAGGAACGAGGTCTCCGCCGAGGATCGCAAGTGCAAGGTGTGCAGCAAAGTCTTCAACTCGGTGGCCTACCTCAAGGAGCACATCATGCGGCACACGGGCGAGCAGCCGTTCCGCTGCACTCGCTGCTATCGCAAGTTCGTGGACGAGGGCAAGTACGCCGCCCACATGGAGTCGCACAAGCATCAGGACAAGCTGGAGGCCGAGGCGGTTGCCTTGGCCGCCCAACACGGCGGCAAGAAGGTGGTGGTCAAGGAGTTCCAGTGCGCGTTCTGCACCCAAAACTTCACGGTGGTCTTCGATGTGGGCCAGGTGAAGCGCCGCTACGCCTGCGATGCCTGCCGCGACAAGTACTCTAATGCGGAGGCACTGCGTCAGCACAAGCAGCAGGTGGAGGAGAAGCGCGAGTTCAGCTGCGAGCGCTGCGGCAGGAAGTTCGTCTTCGAGGGCTTCCTGCAGCGGCATTTGCCCACCTGCGATGGCAGCATCAAGCGGCGTCGCGACATGAAGTAGAGGCGGCCGCAACGTGACGGCAACTGGCGGCGACGGCAGCAGCTTCCGACAGCGGATTAGGATAAGCAGGAGGAGCGGGAGTCGCCGCCGCCAGTGCGTTATGTTGTTATCAACCAGAAGCAGGAGCAAGAACAGATGTACGATCAGAAGCAGGAGGAGCATCGGATGATGATCGCTCAAAATCAAGATTAGCCAGCCAGGACCACTTAAATCATGACAGGAAGGAGCAGCTGCTGGCCATCTATTCACACACAAAACAACACACAACACCACACACACACAAACGCTTTTATTGGGGCCTCAACGTCATCTTCCTTCAACCAATTCCAAAGGAGAGCGTTTTTTTTTTTGTTTGTTTACCTATATTGGCTTTAAAATATGAGAGATAAATTGGAGGAACGATGTTGGACACACACGGATGGCGAGCCTGGCCAATGTATAGATATATATTACTTACTTTTAATTACGACTTAATGATAGAGCCCCAAAACACCCGCTATTGCGTAATAACCACAAACCGAAATACTGGCACAAAAACGCGCGTCAAATCGTTTATGAATTCAATAAAACACTAAATCAATAAATTTCGCAAGCGATTATTTTGATCATTTTCAAAAGATTTGTAAATTGGTATTTTATATTCAAGAAGATATATAAAGCGATTTAGTCTATGAAAACATTTGCTTACTTTTTTCGCTCTGATATTTACAAAATAAATTTTTTTGTAAACATTCTTAATAATGTAAAAACGTTAGTGCTTAAACTTTTTTAATCGTCTAGTTCATAAATGTTGTTGTAAACTTTAGTTGTGAATGTCTACTTGTCATTAAATTTTAAAATAATCTCGAACTGCAAATCGATACCTTTCCAAATACTTTCAATTACAACTTTGTAAAAACCAGGACAATATCCGTTTCGGAAGTCTACATTTTGTGTTACCATTTTTTCCAAAATACAAGGAAATAGCCAAACTAAATATTACATTATTAATTTTCCATTTTTACTTGTTATGCCTATTAAATTAATATTCAGTAAATTTTATTAAATATCGTGTGAAGAATTTGTGTCATTTTTCCAGGACATATATACTTCTATGATATGAGATGTTCCCTTTTCATAAACAAACCAAATGGGATTCCCCTTAGTTAAGCAAGTTATTTTTAGCCATTTTTGAGCACTGCTTTAGACCATTTTCCAGATGGACGGCAACGCCCCCCCTTTCAAAAAAAAAAACCTCTGGTAACCCCGGATCTCCGGGACAAAAACAATACACTCAATATTTCAGCCAATCTGACAATATAATTGGGTGATATTTAGCGCTTAGGCGAGTCTACAAACAAAAAAAGAGGGAGGCGGCTTTCACAATCGATGATTAATAGGCTTAGGCATTAACTAATCCATTAACTAGACCCATTATTTAGGAGTTTAGGACCAGAGCTTCAAGTGGGCACGCTTGGCATAGGACTTCCAGTCGGAGTGGGCGTAGAACTCCTTGAAAATGGGCGTGACCAGGGTGTCCTCGGGCAGGGTCTTGAACACGGGCTCACCATACCAGGTGCCAACCTCCCAGCCGGGCACGTTCTTCATCAGATCGGCCTCCTCGTCGCGATTGCGGCGCAACTGGCGCAGGAACTCCCGATCCCTTTCGGCAATCAAAATGGGGAAGATCACATTCTGGGCGGATCGCATCTCGATCTCGTCGCGCTTCACCTTCTTGGCGGTCAAGTAGTAGATGCCCAGGCCAACGGCCGTAACAGCCACATAGGTCCCGATCGTGGTGAAGCCTGTCGGGGCACACATATACATACGTATATCTCTGGATCTTACAGATATCGCAGATATAGTGGATATAAAGCTCACCTGTGAAGTAGCTCTTCGGTGGCACGCGGGCAAAGGGGATCTTCTTGTAGCCGCCCGGCGGTGGAAGATCCTGTTTTGGAGGGCAATGCGGCACGGCCGTCGCCATGGTGACTCCTGCTGGAGATCGGATCTGTCAGTCGACTATATCCCCGTATATAATATCAACACTTACGCTCGAGTTAAGGGAAAAAACCTGTCGAAATGTCACAAAAAATGAAATTTAGTTTTTTGCATAACACCAGGGCAGTGTGACCAGAGGCTTTTACAGCTGACACAGATATCGATGTTTATTCGGTACTATCGATGTTTCCAAGATTTATGATTTGGTAATGTTAGGGCCACACTTATTGTAAGATTTAAAATTTGGATTTTAAAAAAGGTCTTGATTTTCATACACTCGAATTTTAAAGAAACCCTTTTTTTTTTTAATTACATACATGTATTACGATTGACCCCAATTGACATGATTTGATTTATTTCGTTTTCCTGTAGTTTTTGAGAGTTTTTTTTGTTGTAATTTGGCTCAAAAATAAACTAAGTGAAGTAAAGAGAATTTTAAGACGAATAAACGTAAAATGTATTCAATTTTATGTTAAAATAATAAAGAGTCGAAAGTTTAATAAAAATTGTTTTTTTATTTATATGTAATCAATCGATAACATTGCTAGTTTTACTCTTTCTGTTTCCTGTCAAAATCAATCACTTTTTTACATCACTAGTTTCTTTATTCCTTTGAAAGCAAAACAAATACATCAAGTTGAAAATATATTCCCTTTTTTTACGTTCGAAACAAGAATGTTTGTCTTGCGACTTGTAAATGCCTTTTCGGGCCATGGTTTATGCCGTTCGATGGCTAAAAAGTCAATTTGGGATGTCAAACCTTTCGGTTTCCAGCGTTTGCGCTTCAAGCAGGAAGACGACGTCACAGGACAACTGAAGGAGCAGCCACAAACGTCAAATCCTGAACAAGAGCAATTTACTGAATCGCAAGAAGGCGAGCAAGTAAGTTATTTCAAAATAACCGCCCACGCCTCACACTGCATGCTATTAAGTAAGTCCGAAATTAATCAATGAACTCCCATAAGTGCAACGTCATTATTTCTTTTTCTTCATTTACGTTATAATTTTAGTTTAAATTACGCGGCCTACGCGCGCACTGCTTGTTTACCACTGGCTGGTAAAGTTCCATAGCAATATTGCACTGTCAGCGAGGGGATTTAAATATGCTGAAAATCGGGGGTTTATACTGTGATTAAAAATACAGTTTTAAATGAAACTGTCGAGAATATAGTAGCAAGTGTCAGCTCCAAACTCGAATTTCTTTTTATTTCTAGAAAATAGGCAATAAATTGCTTAAAATGAGTAATATAATAGCGTGGGTGTTGGAGTGCCGTAGCAGCAAGCCTTAGTGTGACCTTGCTTCAGTTGGCAATTAAATATCTTTTTTATCGTTTTCCTACGTTTCTATGTTTGATCAGACCTAACATTGGCAGCGCTGCGGCAGAGTAGAGATGGAAAAACATCAATGTCGCCCCGCCAAACATCGATGAAACCGATGTTTTGGAAACATCGATGTTAGCCAATTTTCTACCAGCTAAATGTTAGGAAAACGTCAAACAAACAAAAAGAGAGAGTAAGAAAAACATTGAAAAAGGCGATCCAATTCGATCCGCCAAATATCGATGAAACATCGATTTTGAAAACATCGATGACACCGATTAGTAAACTAAGGAAAATAAAACCCGCGATTGGCGCCATGGCCCCATTTCAGTTGCCGCGCAGCTGCTAAACGAGAAAGAAATCTTTTCGCTGAAGAGCCCCACATTAAAAGAACACTTCCAGAAAAAGGAAAGGCAATTTTTTTCTCTGTGTGTGTGTTTTTTCAGTGCAAGGCGAAAGTGTTTTTCTTCAACTCGCAGCCGTAATCGTATCGTAATCGCATTGCCATGTCGCTCTATCGCATTTCCGCACGCAAATTATCCGAGGCGCAGGTGAGTTATTACTTTGATTTTCGCTAAGTGTATCGTCCCCATCGCTTCCTGTGATTCCATTACCTTTCCTTCCAGTTTGATAACTGTTAAGTGTGTCGTGTTCCGCTTTTGTTGTTAACACTTTCTTATCCTACTACTCCTACTACTCCTCCTCCTCTTCTTCTTCTTCTTCTGCCTCCACGCACGTCACGCTGGAATACAAAAAGAAGAATTTCCAGCCATGTGCTTGCGATTAAGAAACTTCCATTGTATTGTTGTTGGCAAATGATAAGTCCCAAAGTATGTGTATGTGTTCTAATACATTACATAATCGCCAAATGAAATTCGCCTAGCTGTTTTTTTGGCAACATCGGAATGCCTCTAAAAATAAAACTTGGTCTTTTCGGGTTTAACGAACTTATCTTTTTTGGCCCGCCCCCGCCCATTTCTTAATCTGTGGTAAATTTCCACAGGTCCGGCTTAAACATTTTTTGGCCTTATTCTTGTAAATTTACAACAACAAAAACAAATGCCACGGCGCAGAGAGAGCGATATTAAGAAAAAGAGAGCAAAAGGGAGGGGAAAAAACAGAGAGTAACATATTTTCTCTCATTTTTGTTCCGTTTCCCATGCGTGTCACGTTGTTGTTGTTGCCAAAAAAAAAAAAAGAAATGCCATCTCTTTCTGGCAAAAGAAGTGTCCGCCGAATGACCTTAAAGCAAAAGGAGGAGTACGCCCACTCACCCACCCACCGCCCACCGGCATTGCACATTTGCATGTTTGTGGATTGCATAATGCTTACTAAAAAAAAACCACAAGAAAAGAATTTACCAAATGATAATTGAAAAATCAATATCACCCACATACACAGAAGGCTTGCAGACATGTACACACACAAAAAGGGCTCGCAGGACGAGCCTCCTTTTGATTTTTTGGGGTTGTTTTTATTCTTCTTTTGAACTGCGTTGGGTAATATTTACACCGGGAAAAATAAGGTCACTATTCAGTTACTATTAATGAAGAAGTTCAAAACAACTTCTTGCTTTTTTAAGATTAATGAGTGAGGACAAATCGTATAAGCAAATAACATTTGTTATTTTCGCGATAAAAGCTATTAAACCAATATTTTTAAATTAAAATTTTTGTAAACAAAACTTAAAACAGAATCATTTCTTGCAGTGTAGATTTTGCCAAACGTTATGCACACTCCTATATTCTTTTTCTTCCTATTCTGCCGGCGCTGGTAGAGTGCCAAAAAAAAAAAAACACTGGCTGACTGAGGCGTTTTATATAAATTTCCCTTTTATTTTTTGCATTTCACTCGTTTTGGCTATAAATAATTTCTGTAAATGTTAGACTACAGAAGTTTTTTGGAAATCGGCTTAGTTTTTTTTTGTTGTCTACTTGCAGTTAATATAACATTTAAAATTTGTTTCTTGTTAATGTTAGGCAACTAATTAGCGAATTGTGGTTTTTGTCTTGCATGCATATAGTATTTTAAGCAATAAACAAAGAGATACTGTTTTTATTTGCGTTTGACGTAGCTTGACGAAATGGCAACACGCGAAATTTTTATCGCCCCTCCGCTAATACGTCACAAATCGTGACGATTCTTACGTAATGCCCACGGCCCTTTAACCAACCAAAAAGAGAGTAGTTGCAGAGAGTAGAAAGTAAAGAGAGTGCAGAGAGGTAAAAAACCAAAAAAAAAAAAAAAAAAAACGGAAAAAGTAAACAGATGATCAAGCGATTGCATAAGAGCAAATGCATAATTTATACGCGGTATACAGACACTTGAATATTAAGTTTTACGGCCGCAGCGCATTTTTCGATTAGGGAATCTAAATCGGGATTTTATGACCGTTGGGCAAAGCTCAAGTGGACCTTTTCTACACCTGGGTATTCCAATCCAGAACACTGGTTATGCTCGAGATAACGCCGTTTAGTTTAACGGGCGTCATGGAAAGTTTGAGGGTCCCGAGATAAAGAGAAAGGCCCCAAACTATCACATCTTTGGGGGTGTTACCTTTAGAAACTCCCAACATTATATAAATACATACAAAACCATTTCGAAACATATACAAATTCTTGACAAAACTACTATGATCAGAATGGCATTTTTATCTTTGCCATTGATTGTATTTAGCTATTTCGAATTTTTTGATTTCATGTGGACCTATGTCATAAAATAAATATTACGATAAACATTATAAAACAATGTTATTTTTTATCAGTATCTTTTTTTTACACAACCAACATTAAATGATGAATAATTTTCACAAGTGCAATGATCACTATCGATTGCAATTCTCAATACTATGTTTTAATCTCAGAGTTGTGCAATTGAAGTGCCTCATTAAAAATGTCACCTTGCCAAGACACAGCCAATTGTTTAACAATACTAAATGCTCTTGTCTTACATAGCTACTAATGCTATACACGTTTAATCCAAAGTAATGTGGCTAAATCAATGAGGAAATATCAGGATTGTGTGCAGTAGCTGATAATTTGTTGCTCGTGCACTCCATTTGTCTTGTTCTTCTGCCAAACGTATGTACGTTTCTACATACAAACCCCCCTATATAACCCCTTTTATTTTGGCCTGATAAGCGTGACAAATTTGCTGCTGGGCACATGATCGGTAGACGTCGCCATATCGCTGATAGCACGGACACGCAAAAACCCCCCCCCCCCCCCCCCCACCAACTGGTAATGGGAATGGGAATGGGAATGGGAATGCGAATATAAGGTGTTAACTCAATCAGTTTTATTTTGTTCGTGATAAAAACACGGCCAAATATTTGTGTTTATATTTAGGCGATTTCGCAATGCGCAAATGAGCAGGGCTCAACTTGCAAATTTGGTGTTAACACATAAATAAAAACAGAACTTCAAGGCGGGTTAATGAATGATTGATGGGCTGGGCAAAATGTTGACAGTAAAAGATACAGTTGATGTCCGTATACTATATTTTTTTATATATATATTTTTGTTTTTGGTAAATATCAAATAGTTACATATAAATTCGGAACAAAAGGTTTTAATCACTAGCCAACCTCCACATTATCAGTTCACTAGTTATGTTTTAAAAGAAATTTTTTGATATTATAATCTTTTTCTAGTGAACATATAGCCAACCAAAGTAATATGCAAATTTGTTTCTGTTTACGACAATTTAGTTATTATGATCTTTGGCTTTGTCAGAATTTTACTGCTTTTAACTGACTAAAGGGAAAAAAAATCGCACCCGGCAACAACAGTCGTCTGAAGTTTGTTCAACTGATCCGATCCGAATGGGATTACGTCACGCGGTACTTCCAATGCGATGCGATTGTATGATGTGTATTTACTTTCGGCATCTGTGGCGGGAGACACAATAAAAAATAAAAAACAAAAAACAAAAAATATATAGGAGGATATACAGAGAGAAGGCATTATAGAGAATGGCGAACAGCGCACTAAACTTAATTAAGACGATTAACTCGGGACTGCAATTATTAGACAACTGACAAGCGGTCTCTAATAGCAGAAATCATTAAACCGAATTGAATACGTCACGCGAGGCAAGGAGAACCCAAGGTTCTAAAATCCACGAACCCCTTCAAAATACCCACCATTCACAGCGAGATCAAACAGTTTTCGTGATAATCATTCAAATGCCATGCAATTGAACTACAGTGATCACTCAGAAATTACTACTTTTTTTTTTTTTAGTTTAAGGTGATTTTCAGTTGCATGAAGCTATAATCCCAAATAGCTTTTGCAAGGACTCCAATAAAAGACGTATAAAATGCAAAGTAAAATGCCATTAAATGTAACCTCAAGAGTCATAAAAAACTGAAATTCTTGATAGCAGGGGAATCACTGTAGTCTGAGTGTGAGAACACTTGAATCCATCTCCACTGACGGGGTCATCGGCGGCTCACCTCGATGACAACTCTGCTCTGTTCTCGTGGCTCCCCGAGGCTTTCCCGGGTTTTTCAAGGCACCATATCGAGAATATATATATACAATTGCATAATCCGGGTATTTGGATCGTTCGATCTTTCGGGGCGGCGAAAGGAAGTCTGCCGGCGCCGCCAAAACACGCGAAACGCTTCCTTGATGACAACGCAACCGCCGACTAGTTAGACATGCGATAATTGCCGGCGCGTGAGACCTTGAAATCCATTTGGAATTGGAATACTACAAACTACATACTACACACTACATACATACATACTTCGCCATATTCTCGGTGGCTTTGGCTTATCAGCAGATGAACGCGCGCCTCTGCGGCAGATAATGGGGCCCCTCTAAATTGTATACAAATGTATTCTCGCCCAGCTTAAGGCATATTTTAAAATATCCCCCAAAAAAAAAAAAAAAACAAAAAAAAAAAAGAAAATAGAAAAGCGATTAGATAGCAGACGTACAGTGATGGGTGGTCAATAAGTTTCGCTTTTAAATGCGTTATGCAAGCCTTTCTCTACCATTCAAAGCAGAAAACCGCACACTTGACAGCTCAATTAGCATTTTCTTGGGGGAAATATGGTCTTTTCCTTTGCGGTTTGCTGCTTCACCGCCAACAAAACGACGTTTTTCACGTTTTCTTGGGCAACCGATTTTGCACTACACATCAAAAAAATGGGAGGACGTTTGAGAATTAAAAAAAGAGTTCTCGTTCATATTTTTAATGATTTTATAATTTATTTAGTTACATTTTATAAATAAAATCATAATTTTAAAATTTGGACCAGTTTATATTTAGGAAACCTTACAATTTTATAGCTAAAAACGTTGTAGATTTATTTAATTCGAATAACGTTAGGTTTTGTTAGCGAAAATAATTGAAAAGTTTTAGCAAAATGGGCAAACATTTTTGTCTCAGTGCTTCTTTTGTGGTAACGGAAACCAATATTTGCGGTTGGCAACCAACTTTACCACCCGCCCTCTTTCTTTCCACCGATATCAACCTGTTTTTGGTACGTTACTCGCCTATTATCGGTAATTAATATGCACGTCGGGCTGGCAAAACGTAATTTATCAATGAATTTGGGGCTTTATGTATGAGAAAACCGGTCGATCGGTCTGTCCGTTGGTTGACAAATTAAATGGTCCGCAAATCATGCATTTCAATTTTGCAGGCGGCGCCACAAGTTCACTTGGTTAATTGAATTTGTTGACCCACTGGCCGCACAACCAGAAAAGTAAAAAAAAAAAAAAATCAACCGAGGGGTATTATTGGTGCGATACTGTTGGGGAAAGGGGGCAACTACGGCTGTCAATCAAAAATAAAATCGCACTTTGCGCCTGGCGAGCGAAATCGGAATTGAAATTGGACTCTCGGGCTTGAAACCCAGCTCGGCGGAATTCCATTTCGTTTCGTTTTATTTGACAAAATGCCAACGCGTGGCAAAAGATCACCAGTGGCGTCCAGCAAGGGGGTTTCAAATTTACATTTTTTTTTTCTTTTTTCAATTCGAAAAAGATTTTTTGCATACTCTTTTGATGATCTTTATCCCGAACTCTTCTTAGACTAAACAAAATATTTATTAATATTATTTGTCTTAAAATAGTAAAGGCTTTTAAAAATATTTTTTTTTTTAATTAACTGTATCATTCCGTTGATTCAGTACATATGTATTTATGAATTAATTATTTTTCAAGCCATTGTTTTATGTTTTTGGAATTTGATCGTTTTTGCAATTTTTTTGTTCCCAATCTTTTATTTCTATAAGTGTTTTTGGAAAACCCCTCTAAGCCAAGCCCCAAGCCGGATTTACCCTCAAATCAACATAAATTTGTTTGCATCTGGCTTTTTGATTTGAGCTTTTAGCGCGTGCTGGTCTCTTTGGCCACTTGATAACTTCCGAAAAAAAAAAAAAAAAAAAAAAACTTTTGATTGATTCAGGTGTTGTGGGCGGTTCACTGAACGGCCAATTAGGTGGAATTGAATTAATTGGCGGCAACTGTTTGTGGCACACAGTTCGTTGACGCCCCACTGAGTTGGGTTGAGTTAAGTTGAGTTGAGTCATGGCAATACATATATTGTTGACACAGCGACCGAGTGCCGAGTACAGCTTTATCAGCGAGGCTTAGACTGCCACACAGACGGGGTATTATTTACTATATGCGTTTTGCCTTGTACTTGAAAGCGCCGTTCAATGACGTTTAAAACAGCCGATTGCAATCGATAACATTGATCGGAAGTGCTCGTTCGTTAGTTTCTCCGGCTTAAGCGAATTAGCGGGATTGTTTATATGCTCTGTGTGGGGCTTTCAGTCATGTTCTATTTGTAATCTTTATAATTCCGATTTATTCTGCACTTTCCCCAGACTGATTTTAATTCACACGATTACAGGCATCAATACTTTGATAGATAACTAACGATAGTTTTTTGTTAATATCGAAATTGATAAAATAATGTTTTGTATTGCATAGATATTTTTATTACGTAGCACTTAATAATGTGATCGATAACCTTTTGTTTATTATTAAACGGTCTACTATCTTTATGTTCTTGAAAAGAAATATTTGTTAAACCCTATAGATCGAGTTAAACTTTAAGTCTTTGGAACACAAATACTTGTTATTGCTTCTTTGTTGGGCAAAGTTTATTTGCAAGATCCAATTGTTTTGGGACAGAAAATATTACAGTCTGGCGAATAATCAAAGCTGATTGTACTGTGTGCATATTTAGGCCATTCTTAGGAAATGAATAATGATTGAAAAACAAATACTTGTTATTATTACAAACAAATGACAAAAAATATTACAGTCAGTCGAATAATTTAAATGCCTCCAATATTTACATGTTGATTGTACTGTTCTCAAATTGAAGGGTCTTATTTATTTAGGTCACTATTCGAAAACAATGTTTGTTATTATGGCTACTTTGTTGGGAACTGTTTATGTCAAAAAGATCAAATTATCTTGGGACAGAATATTTACAAGCTGATTATATGCTTAAGGGATGCTCGGGTCCTATTTATTTAGGTCACTATTTAATCTTTTACTGTTGCATTTTTGTTGATTTTTTTAAATTCAATTAAAACTCAAAATACACTTTGTGTTATTCCCCTTAGCCAAAACATTAACCAAAACTGGTTGCCTTTGTGTAAATATTTTTTAGGGTTCTTGAAATATATGGGAATTTTGAGTAACTAAATGTAAATTCCTCCAAAAACAAAGCTTCATGAATCACTCACCTCTTCTTGTTATGTTAAAAATGAAAAGCCCCCAAACTGATGCCCGTTTTACCATCGCTTGATCCCTTTTTAGAAACTGCCTAATGTGGGAGCCTATGTCCGCATGATCGCCGCCGATGGACGGAGCCTGCGCGACGTGCTGACCGCCAAGGTGCCCCAGGAGCAGGAGCGCGTGAAGAACTTCCGCAAGCAGCATGGCGCCACCAAGATGGGCGAAACGACCATCGACATGATGTACGGCGGCATGCGCGGCATCAAGGCCCTGGTCACCGAGACTTCGGTGCTGGATGCGGACGAGGGCATCCGCTTCCGCGGCCTCTCCATTCCCGAGTGCCAAAAGGTGCTGCCGGCCGCCGATGGCGGCACCGAGCCGCTGCCCGAGGGCCTCTTCTGGCTGCTGCTGACCGGCGAGGTGCCCACCAAGTCCCAGGTGCAACAGTTGTCCCGCGAGTGGGCCGACCGAGCTGCCCTGCCCCAGCATGTGGTGACCATGTTGAACAACATGCCCACCACCCTGCACCCGATGTCGCAGTTCGCCGCCGCAGTGACCGCCCTGAACCACGACAGCAAGTTCGCCAAGGCCTACTCGGATGGTGTGCACAAGAGCAAGTACTGGGAGTACGTGTACGAGGACAGCATGGATCTGATTGCCAAGCTGCCCGTGGTGGCGGCCACCATCTACTGCAACACCTATCGCGGCGGCAAGGGCTCCCGTTCGATCGACTCCAGCCTGGATTGGTCCGCCAACTTTGTGAAGATGCTCGGCTACGACAACGCGCCCTTCACCGAGCTGATGCGTCTCTATCTGACCATCCACAGTGACCACGAGGGTGGCAACGTGTCCGCCCACACCGTTCACCTGGTGGGCTCGGCCCTCAGCGATCCCTACCTCTCCTTCGCCGCCGGCCTGAACGGTCTGGCCGGTCCCCTGCACGGATTGGCCAACCAGGAGGTGCTCGTGTGGCTGCGCAAGCTGCAGAAGGAGGCCGGCAACAACCCCTCGGAGGAGCAGCTCAAGGAGTACATCTGGAAGACCCTCAAGTCCGGACAGGTAAGGGCTTTTCAATGCTCATATGCATATCCTTCGAACCAAAAAAGGTTTTTTTTTCTTGTTCCTTGTAACGTGCAAAGTTGCTGCATAGTCATATATTAAAATCAAAAAAAAGGACAGCTCATAATCACTTTCTTGAATGGAAAGGATATGCACCAAATACATAGTTTGCAATCAGCTTAAGTGTATGGTAATATGCAAAACAACTGAAAAGTTGTTGCACCAGCTAATTGTAAACGATGCAGCGGCTGCGTAAGTATATTACCATAAACCGAAGCATTAAAAGATCATAATCATCTTGTTGAATTGAAATTATAAGCACCAAATGCACCGTTTTCAAACAGCTCAAGTTTATAGTAATCTTATCTTAAGCATAATTATTAATTATCTAATTATCTAAAATCTATAAATACCCATGGTAATGGTTTTTTCCGAAGTATTAGATCATGGAGTTCAATTTTTAAAATAAATTGCCTAAACTTAACCTAATTGTTTTCAAAGCTTGCATAATTTGCTATGATTATAAGAGAATATTTGTTTGATATTTTGTTTTACTTTGATTATTTGTGTTAAATAAAGATTTTGTTTTCCATTGCTACTTTTCACTTTATATAATTAAAAGCACAAAATTGCTTATATGATGAGCAAACACAAGAAAACACAATTTCAAAACAAAAACAATGGCGTTAAATTAGCTATAGCTTATCTATATGTTCTTGTTGAGCATTTCTGTTGGCATGAATAACGTTGTATTTTGGATACGCCTCTTTAAAAAGTGTGTTTTATGGTCAAAATAAATTTGGAACAGCTTTAAAATTGCTTTATATTTAAAATGTTGGTATAAAGTGCAAAAATATTTCAAATTAAATAATATTAAAATAAGCATTTTAAACACAAATGAAATACAAGCAGATCGTAATAAGATCAGTACAAAAACATATAGAAAGTCGAATGGAAAATGTCACATAATTGTTTTCGATTGTATAGGTTATATAGATGTTGTTCATAATACTAAAACCAAATCGATTTGCCCACTTTTCAGGTGGTTCCCGGCTATGGACATGCCGTGCTCCGCAAGACCGATCCCCGCTACACCTGCCAGCGCGAGTTCGCGTTGAAGCACCTGCCCGAGGACGAGACGTTCCAGCTGGTGTCGAAGATCTACAAGGTGGTGCCCCCAATTCTGACCGAGACCGGCAAGGTGAAGAACCCCTGGCCCAATGTAGACGCCCATTCCGGTGTGCTGCTGCAGTACTACGGCATGAAGGAGATGAACTATTACACGGTGCTGTTCGGCGTGTCCCGCGCCCTCGGCGTCCTGGCCTCCCTCGTTTGGGATCGTGCCCTCGGCCTGCCCATCGAGCGCCCCAAGTCGTTCTCCACCGATCTGCTGGTCAAGATGGTCCAGAAGTAAGCCACAACACAGCTGGTCGTCGAGCGGAAGCTGGAGTTGGAGCTGGAGTTCAACCCTTTTATAGCCAGAGGATGTTGGATGGACGAAGGATGCAGAAGCTGTAGATTGTAATAGACGAGGGACGAGAAAGAGAGTAATGCAATTCAATTGGATTGGATGGGAATGGATTGGATTGGATTGGATTAGGATTGGATATCGATATGACGACGCTGATATTGAGAGAGTTGGATATGTGTAGTTGAGGAGAACAGCAACCAAATACGAACCAATAGGACAAAATAAAAACCAGAAGAAAACTGCAACACACTGCAACCGCAAAACAATAAGTTGGAAATAAGGCAGAAACTTATTTTTAGTAGTAAAATAATTAACGAAAAGAAACCAACAAGCAAACACTTAAGTAATTGTATAAGCTATATATACGATTGACTATATATATAGGGACAGGCAGAGAGAAAAAATGTTTGCGCCTATTGTTTATGTTCAGCATTTCCCCACACCCACACCCACACCCAAAACAACCACCCAACCGCCCACAATCCTCCCACTCTTTATTTAGTTTGTTATGTTTTCATCTTGGCCGATCGACTAACCACGACCTTAACGCTTTATCCCCCAAAACGCCCGACCCACCAGCACCACCAACACACCCCCGCCTAAAAACCTAAAAAAAATTACTAACTTGATAACATTTTATTTTTAATTTAACTATAATTTATTATGCAAACAAGATACAAACGAGAAATACAATACAAAAACAAGTGTAAAGAAACCAACAAAAACATTAAAAAAACTCAATAAAAAAACAGAACAATAAATAATATAATGCATAGAGAGTAGTTATTGCCAATTCCACCAGTGGAAGCTGCAAAAGCGTTCGTTCATTGCCGTGCAAGTGTATTCGAGAAAGCAACCCCACAATAAACCTTAGCAAACTTGAATCGAAGAGCGTATCGTATGTCCATTTCCAGAGCGAACGGGTCGAAGAAAGGTGCAAAGAGTTAAGATGGTGACGAATGCCCTGAATCGCAAGTCGAGTAATTGTCACTGCCAGTGTGACCGAGTCGTGGCCCTGGCACTGCCGGTGTGACCAAAGCTACAAATGCTGCATGGACTAGTCAGTATAGTCACATAATTTCAATAGGTGACGAAAATGAATATATAAATAACTGAATATATAACGAATGTATCCGAGATCTCGCCGCTTGGAGGTCAGTTGTCACCAGATTCTTCCCTCAGATGTTGTTCATTATAACTGGAAATGTGCAAATTTATTATTAAACTAAGCAAATATACTCGGAATGAAATAAATTTAACATTTCCTCTACAATACATCGAAAATTTGATCATTTTGAAATAAATTTGGGCCACACCGAAATTTGAAATAATAAAACGAGCAATTTCAAAAATATTTGGAATTTTTAATTTGGTTACACATGCATATATGGTTGGTTAATCGAATACGGGTGACATGAATAAATAAGTGCAACATAAAATAACAAGATATGAAATACAAATAAATAAATAAAATAGTAAGTGGGCTAATATCGCTGGTTTCGTGGCTCTACAAGCACCTCTATCGGCATTGGTGGCAATCACACCATGAAAAATAACAATATGTGAAATACCAATAACTAAATAAAATACGGGAATTATTATCGCTCGTTTCGTGGGTCTGTAAACACCTCTTCCGGCATTGGTGGCAATCCCACCGTGAACGTGGCATTACTACTACTATTTAATGGGTCACCATTCCTGCACCGAACACAGGGTCCCAAGAGCCGGAGCATACGGCTGCCCAGCGTGTTCCTTTTCGTCCTGAAGTGGACATGCCCTTGTGCTTGGGACTGCGACATCGACTGCACCAGCAGCTGCGCCTGGCTATCATTGATGCTTTGATTTTGACTCGTATCCTGGCTCTGATTCTGGCTGAGATTGATGCGCAGCACCTCGATGATCCGGTTGTTGCGCTTGTCGAAGTAGTAGACGCCCTCGGAATCCGCCCGGTGACTCCACTGCCTGAAGGAGGTCCGCTCCTCCTCGCGGCCCTCCACCTCAATGGCCGAGTCGTTGCTGCTGGGCTGACTGGTCTCCGAGTTGTTGGGTGCCGGTCCCCTTCTGGCCAGGGTCCCAGATGAGGAGTCTCCTCGAGCCTCGCCTTTAACATGGAACGAAATAGTGGCACATAATTCAAATGATAAAAACCATAGTTGGTATAAATAAACTTATTAAAAAAGCAAGTGAAATGTAAGTTTTGTTTATGGTAAAGAATTTCAAAAATAGACAGTAATTAAAATAAAAAAAATATATATTTTAAGGATTGAATAACTTTATTAAATTGAAAATCCTACAGCGCAAGCAGTTTCAAATAGAGTTTCTTTAGTGCTGAAGAATTCGCGGTTTGGTTTGTTAGTAAAGAGTATATGTACATGCAATCAAAGACAAAATATATTAACGACACTTACTTTGTTCGTTAACTACGACATAAATAACAAATGTACTTGTTTAAAGAAATGATGACTAGACCAAGCCTCACCGTTTCCGCCGCCATCAGCTTCTGTGCTGACGCTGCTGAAGTCCAGGGATTTGGCCATTTCGCACCGGCTCGGATTCTGGGGGATTCGAACTGGGGGCGCCACACTGAGCAGGGCCATCTCAATGGAGCCATCGCTGCTATTGTAGGTGAGGTTGCCCACGGAATGCGGATGGGGCGTGGTCAGGGCCAAGCGATTTCCTGAGACGGAGGAGCAGATGGCCGGTAGGAAGTCCGTTTGGGTGGCCTTTTCAATGCCCGCCGACGGCCAGGAGTTCAATGACCTCAACGAATGGCTCTGGTGGCGCCTCAGCTTCTGCTGGCAATCGCTTAGCTCGGTGCGCAGTGTCTCGAAATTGTGCCTCATCTGAATCATATCGGCCATCTTCTTGTCCAGGCGCAGCTGCACGAAATCGTTATATGCCTGGAGGCGCTTCTTATCCTGCTGCAGACTCTCGATCTCGGCCTGCATACGCTCATAGCTGCAGCTCGAATTGGTGTAGGATTGGGAGGAGTTATCCATCTTGGGCACCTCGTCCTCGCCCTCGACATCGAAGTGACCCCGGCCCTCAGCGCGTCGCGAATTTGGCGTCAGGTATTCCGGCATGGAGCTGTGCCGCTGAAAGCCCATGCCCGACGCACTGTGTCGCTTCTGATCCTGGGCAGCCATCTCCGCTATGTACTGGCCCACCTTGCTGGTCACGTGCTTGAAACGGCGCTTCGTGTACGCCGAGTGGATGTCCTGGTAGGACACCGCCTTGCTTTTTCCGTCCGCTGCCAATTACGGCACATCCTGGAATCGAAATATAAAGTTATTATATTTCGGAACTGAATTGTGAAGCAGGGTATATTTAAAAACAATTTCTTTATGTTAAATATTTACATTTACGTAACCGGATAACAAAGAAATCTGGCAAGAAAGCACTGGGCCCAAAACCCATAGCTGAATACCAATCTTTTTTATAAATGTTTTATTGATTTGTATATTATATTATGTTAAATCAAGATGAATTTGGCACTGAATTGAAAAGCAGGGAATATCAAAAAGACTTTAAAATATTACAAATTTAAAATGTACTTAAAAAACTAGCTACATAGTCTCGGCTACAAAATGACATGTTAAATCATTTAATTGTTAAACATATTAAATACATTTTTTTCAGTGTTCATGATAAGATGATGGGTTATTTACCAAGCAAAAAGGGTATTGTTTAGGGGTCACTCACCTTCATCGACATCATCATCATCCTCCTCATCCTCCTGGTCGCGGCCCGCAGGATCGCTGACACAAGTTTTGGCACTTTTATTGGCCACATCCGCATCCGCATCCGCGTAGCATATCTCCAAAAATGGCGCCGGATTGCGTTCGAATGCCGCCGGCTGATGATGCTCAGAAAACCAGGGGCTCCTGGTGCCTGGGCCACTCACGTTGTTTAATTGGTCAAACAGCTCGTCTGCCGGAAAACTCTCGTCCTGGAGACTCATTATCTGGCACACGAAACGAACAACAACAACAAAAAAAAACAAACAAAATAATTTTACACGAGACAAAATCACAAAGTTTCGATGACTATTGAATTCTAGTTTAGGCGGGAAAAGCGCCGTTACTTATTGGAAATTTGGAAAGTGCGCGGTGTGACCATAAAAAAAACATTCTAAAAAACAAAATATAAATGTTCGTGAAGATTAAGAACGGTGTTTTTTGTTACAACAAGCGTATATATTAAGATATGAATTTTTTAATTAAATGTACATATTTTTTAAATTAATAAAAATAAATTTTAAGATTTTTCGATTCGTAAGGAAATATACTAAATGAAAATAGGCAGAATGCGCTAACGCCTCATGGAAGGACGCAGTAAAACAGTCGGCCACACTTGACGTTACATCATGTGCATTTTAAAAAGCAAAACTAACTAAATTTCGTCAAATCGCTTCAAAATCGCATTAAAAGCTCCATTATCGAGAGCAACAGGATTCCAACGGTCGAGCGGCGGAAATGTACGCCTATTGGAAGTTCGAGCAACGCTTTCCACGCATTTCCAACTGAAAACGCAGCAGCTGAGGTGCAAAAACAAATAAAAAGAAACCGGAGAGGAAAATAAATATAAATATAAAACAAATACAAATATGAGCGAGAGTGGCAACAATCAGGTTAGTTGACAGTGCGAGAGGGAGCGAGGGGAGGGAAAGGGACTAAACTTTATCAATTCGATTTACGCACACAAATGTGAGTTGTCAAAAAAACAAAAAACATTAGATTATATTGCTTTCTGCCTGTATTTGTTGCAGCGCAATTGGACCACGTGTGTGTGTGTGTGCAATTTGCGTTGCGGTATTTTCCTTTTCCCCAAAACAGTGCTCACTCGAAATTGTGAACATTTTAAACATTAAAAATAATATCTTTTTTGAGCTCAATAAGCAAGTAAAGTAAAAACAATTAAATATTTAAAAAAAATATATATTATTATTATCAAGACATTCAAGACATTTGTTTTTAACTATTAAGTCCAACAAATGTCATATTGCAAATATGAACGTTCACCCCTTAAAGCGTGCACTGTATTATTCATTATGTTTTTCCTTTCATTTTGCCTTTGGTGTCATAATTTTTCATTTAATTTCGTTTCAGTTTTGTGACGTTGATTTTTGAGCAAAGTCCCCAAAAAGCAAAAATACAAGAAACAGATATTTGAGTTTTGAGTTTTTGGTGGAGGAGGAGCGAACACGAATCCTTAACCTAGGCTGCATACCTTTTGTTTGTATTGCAATTCTCTTCTTCCCCAAAACAAACCACAAAAATAAAATACCAACCGAAAACGAACGCATCTGCCATTAAACCAATCGAATCTTGAACTTGAACCGGATCCCTAAATGGCGGCCTACTTAAACCGCACCATCTCGCTGGTGACCGGGCAAACGGGTCCCGCCCACGACGACGACGACCGCCACGCCTCCTCGACGGACACGGTGGACAATTCCGGACCCGGATCCACCCTATCCCGGAATAACTCTTCGCTGCAACAATTTGGCCCCACGGCGTCCGTCAATCTGCTCCCGGAATCGCGGCTCTATCAATCCAACGACAAATCGCCACTCCAGATCTTCGTGCGCGCCAAAAAGAAGATCAACGACATCTACGGGGAGATCGAGGAGTATGTCCACGAGACGACCACGTTCATCAATGGTGAGTTAATTGGGGTTGGGGCAACCTCAAAACGCTCAGGAAAAAAACCATCATAGGAATTTATACAACTGGCTTAAGAATAAAGCGCGAATATTGGGTACTATTTCTTTTTTTTTTTTTTTTTGTATAAAATCTCCTTTATTTATTAGACTTTTAAAGGGTACACAAACCAAGAAACGTATACTCATTACAAAGTAGAAGCCATCAGAAGAACTTATATACAAGATTTTAAAAATCCTAGCAAATATGTATAAATTGGTCATAATTTCTAAGGATTAAACAAACCAAACTGGGGGCCAGCTTTTCACACTCATTAAAACCCATTATAAGAATTTATAAATCATAAAACCTGAAAACTCCGTAGATATAGGGGACTAAATACATCCCAAATAGCGGGTTATGAAGTTGTGGGAAATATGATGAAATAATTTATCTTATTCCTGGTAAAATACACTGTGAACTTATTCTAAATGATTTCACATTTTGCAGCCTTGCATGCGGAGGCGGAGATCGTGGACAAGGCGGAACGGGAGCTGTTCGAGAGCTATGTGTACAAGGTGGCCGCAATTCGTGAGGTCCTGCAGCGGGATCACATGAAGGTTGCCTTCTTCGGGCGCACCTCGAACGGCAAGAGCTCGGTGATCAATGCCATGCTGCGCGAGAAGATCCTGCCCAGCGGCATTGGACACACCACCAATTGTTTTTGCCAAGTGGAGGGCAGCAATGGTGGCGAGGCGTATCTCATGAAGGAGGGATCCGATGAGAAGCTCAATGTGGTGGTAAGTCTACATACCCATTTTGTGCGTTGTAAAGACTCCATTTAATTGTCGCTTTCGACCTTGACCTCGTAGAATATCAAACAACTGGCGAATGCGCTGTGCCAGGAGAAGCTCTGCGAGAGCAGCTTGGTTCGCATCTTTTGGCCCAGGGAACGCTGCAGCCTGCTGCGCGACGATGTGGTCTTTGTGGACTCGCCGGGCGTGGATGTGTCGGCCAACCTGGACGACTGGATCGACAATCATTGCCTCAACGCTGATGTCTTTGTGCTGGTCCTCAATGCCGAGTCCACGATGACGCGTGCGGAGAAGCAATTCTTTCACACCGTCTCCCAGAAGCTGAGCAAGCCGAACATCTTTATTCTGAACAATCGCTGGGATGCCTCCGCCAACGAGCCTGAGTGCCAGGAATCGGTATGGTCTTTTCTGCAGCCCCTTTAGTTAGTCGATTAGTCTAGTGTTCTAGACCCTGCATTCTTGTGCCATTGCATCGGTAAACGAATCGTTGCCATCGCCATCGCCATCACATTCATGATGATGAGATTCGTTTGCAAGTAGCAGGGTTCTCTGCTATATCTCTCTGACCACTTTGTATGCCTGTTGTCTCTCTGTTGATGATGTTGATGTGTGTCTTTTATTTTTGTTTACCACCCAACCAATCAACCAAACAACCAACCAATCCACTGTAATCAACGCCAGGAACTGGCTAAGGTAATGAATGAGCTAGAAACGCTTGCTTGGTCCCCGTGTACCCCAATCCAATCAGATGATTATACTTGTCTACTCTCCCCCTTTGCCTACTTAGTTGCCCAGAGACTTAACTAAAGCCATTACGTACCTACTAATCGGGGTGTTTAATCAATTGGTAGGTCAAGTCGCAGCATACGGAGCGTTGCATCGATTTCCTCACCAAGGAGCTGAAGGTGAGCAACGAGAAGGAGGCCGCCGAGCGGGTTTTCTTCGTTTCCGCCAGGGAAACGCTGCAGGCGCGCATCGAGGAGGCCAAGGGCAATCCGCCGCACATGGGGGCCATTGCCGAGGGATTCCAGATACGCTACTTTGAGTTCCAGGACTTTGAGCGCAAGTTCGAGGAGTGCATCTCGCAGAGTGCGGTGAAAACCAAATTCCAGCAGCACAGTTCGCGGGGCAAGAGTGTTTCCGGGGACATGAAGTCAATGCTGGACAACATCTACGAGCGGATCACCATATTCCGTAATCTGAAGCAGGACCAAAAGAATCTGCTCACCGAACGCATTCAGGGCACCGAAACGCAGATGATGCAGGTCACGCGCGAAATGAAGATGAAGATCCACAACATGGTCGAGGAGGTGGAGGAGAAGGTGTCGAAGGCCCTGAACGAGGAGATCTGGCGCCTGGGCGTGCTCATTGACGAGTTCAACATGCCCTTCCATCCGGAGCGTTTGGTGTTGAACATCTACAAGAAGGAGCTGAACGCCCACGTGGAGAGTGGCCTGGGCAGCAACCTGCGTGCCCGCCTCTCCATGGCCCTGGCCATGAACGTGGAGTCCGCCCAGACGGAGATGACCGACCGCATGCACGCGTTGGTGCCCAACGAACAGCTGCTGGCCACCAGCACCAAGATGGTGTTGCGCACGCAGCCCTTCGAGATGCTCTACTCGCTGAACTGCCAGAACCTCTGCGCCGACTTCCAGGAGGACCTGGAGTTCAAGTTCAGCTGGGGCATTGCGGCGATGATCCAGCGCTTCACCGGCAAGGTTCGTGAGCGCAGCAAGAAGGGCCAGCCGGCGCTAGTCAACCGACAGAGCAGTATTGGAGTGAGTTGAGCTGCTGGTACATCGTTCATCACCCACCCCTCTAACAATATCTTGCCCTTTACAGCACAGCGTATCGACGCCCGCCACCACGCCCGTGGAGGCGACTCCTGTGTGCCTGCTGCCCGCTCCCGGAGTGGCTGGCATTACGCCCGAACAGCTGTCGCTGATCTCACGCTTCGCGGTGTCCTCCATTGGATCCCAGGGCACCGTTGGCGGCCTCGTCGTCGCCGGTATCGTAAGTGTCCTCCGTTCAACGTTCGCTCCACACACCACTTGTGCTCACAAATGCCCAAGCAGGTGCTATTGAATCGCTATGTGCTGAAAACTCACCACTTGCAGATGCTGAAAACGATTGGGTGGCGCGTCCTGGTTGGCGTGGGCGCCCTCTACGGCTGCATCTACCTGTACGAGCGCCTCTCGTGGACCAATTCCGCCAAGGAGCGCACCTTCAAGGGTCAGTACGTGCGCCATGCCACCAAGAAGCTCAAGATGATCGTCGACCTCACCTCGGCCAATTGCAGCCACCAAGTGCAGCAGTAAGTATTGATAACTGGGTACTTCATTCCCATGTTCAATATAGAAAACAGTAGGGCTTACAACCAGCTTTTAATGATATAATATCTTATGGTTAACTTTAGTTTTTACTGTTTAAGTGGCCAGTCCGTCGCTTACAACCAGTTTTAAGGTTAATTTGTTCAAAAATACTGTAATTACTTTAATATAGATTTATGGGTCCTTGGTTCTTATGCATAGCATAGAAAACAGTATGGCTTTTCTTAGCTTTAAATGTTTTCTTTTTTTTTTTTTTGGGAATTTGATTATTTGATATTAATGATGTGACTTCTTCTCCCTAGGGAACTGTCGAGCACCTTTGCTCGTTTGTGCCGCACCGTTGACACCGCCACCACGGACATGAACGACGAGCTGAAGACGCTGGACTCGCAGCTCAACATCCTGGAGGCGAACCAGAAGCAGCTGAAGCTGCTCCGCAACAAGGCCAACTATATACAGAACGAACTGGACATCTTCGAGCATAACTATATATCGCCGCAGTAGGGGGAATCGTTTGCGATTGCAAAGCTTTAAAGTGGACTCACAAGGAAATTCGGATAAGGAAATCACAAACAAGAAAATGGAAAATCGTAGAAATCAAGGAAGAGCAAACACCCAAACGACTACAACAACAACAATAATTGACGGACGTTTTCGCTGCTCAACTCTCAGTTTTTTTGTTCCTGTTTTGTATGTAAATGCATGATTAAGCCCATCTATTGGTAAATCTTTATTCTCTTTGTTTTAAAAGAATTGTTGTTGAGAATTAATTTAATTCCTAACTTTTTAACACAAATTGCTAGAACTGCTAGTGTGATTATTTTATTTTTTTGATAATTGTTAACCCCAAATCATATATAGAAATATCTAAACACACTGTGAGCATGGCCGGGTGCCATGGAAAACCAAGTTAAGATGAAGTATGTAACATGCCCCCTTCTAAAGCATATTTACCTTACCTTCTAATAGACAGTCTTGTAATTAAACATATTGTTTTTGAATTGGATCCTAGAATAATGAAATGGCTCTTTGGGGTAATGCAAACACGATATATAAATATGTTGATTTTGCGAAAAATATGAATAGTTCATGAACGAAAACGAAACGAAATAAAAGATATTTATGTAAGAAATTATTGGTATTTTCATAAACTGCTATGCTACTTTAAAAAATATGAATGGGGATTTATTTGTACGTTTTAACAAGCAGCGCGAAAGTGAATGAGACGGAGGATGGACTTTTAAGAATGTAGGATTGTATTGCAATTTAAAATATAAACGTATTGGCATAAAACTTTTTCATTTCCTATTCAAATATTTAATAATTTACCTTTCTGTACCAAATCCAATATGTTTCGCCCCATTGATTGCCGACAACGCATTTCAAAATTGTCTTTTTTGTTTTAATCGTATCGTTTTGATCGGGATCACACATTTGGTTATTCTTAGTTCTTGTTGCGCCACTTATTTTCTTCAAAGCACTTTTAATACAAAATGTACAAAATATATAGTTCGTGTGTTGTTCACAGAAATAAATAAGTTTGGAATACAAAATATAGTGAATCATATAAAGGCTTGCATCTGTAAATTTCTCTAGCTGCTCTAGCGTATCCATTATCAGTAAATACAATACTTGGAGATACTTCTTAAACAAATCGAATCTATACTTTCATTATTATTTTTTTTTTCTTTTTTTGGTGTTTTGGTGAGCTTTGAGTTGCTGAAAACAAATAAAAAAAAGGTTAAACGTTGATCTTATTAAACAGATATGTGTTTTGCCATACGAAAGGGTGTGTGTTTATCGGTTCTGAGTGTTTTGTTTAGTTTAGTTTGGTGTATGTTCCGAGTTGAAGGCGTTTAAGGGTAGACAAATGGACCAGTCGAAGGCTGCTCTCCGCTGAGTCCACAAGCGTAGATGATTGATTGCCACGATGCCCAAACAATGGGCGGATCGTATTGGATCGGTATAGTATGGTATCGTACGTATCACACGGGGCATTTAACATCGTTGTTCTTTAGATTAGAGGAAGTAGGGCGTTGTGTTCTGCTTGGGTATCACCCGTTCGGCATCCGGCACCGCCAGAAAGATCTTCGTCTGCCTCTGTTGCGCCGTTTCGAAGCTCAGGATGGCGGCCACGTTCCCGCATCGATAGCAATAGTTCGGGGCCGACCACACGGTCACCAGTTTGCCCTCGAACATGTACTTGATGCCCTCGTTGACCAGCTGATGTGCCCGGCAGATCAGATCCAGGTTGTTGATCGCCATGAAGTCCTTGGTGACATTGTGCCCAAAGAGCCAGCCGGCGCCGCGCGGACTCTGGCCCCAGTACTCCATGTCCTCGGGATCGGACCACACCAGATCGCAAAAGGCCCCCTTGTACGGTATCTCGCCATTGCGCTCGATCGTCCGGATCTGGTCCAGCGTGATGATCTCCGGGCTCAGGCCGCCGTGCACGCACAGAACCTCCTCGTCGATGATGGCAGCGATGGTGAGCAGGTCGAAGACCTTGCAGCAGTACTTCCAGCCGTTGGCATTCCCGTACTTGCTGAAGCACTCGTCGAAGAAGCCGTACACCTTAGTGATCTGACGCGTCTCGTGGTTGCCCCGCAGCAGGGTGATCCTGCTCGGATAGCGGGCCTTCAGGGTCAGCAGCCGGGTGAAGGTCTCCAGCGAGTAGTAGCCCCGATCCACGAAGTCGCCCATGAATATGTAGTTGGTGTCCGGCACCTGGCCGCCCGTCCGGAACAGCTGCTCCAGGTCGTAGAACTGGATGAAGTAGATTAGTGCGTGAGTACTACGGTTTACGGATTACGGACTACGGATAGCCACATGGACAATGCCCTCACCTGGCCGTGGATGTCGCCGCAAACGGTGACGGGCGTGCTCACGGGCAGGATGTTCGTCTCCTCCAGCAGGATGTCGCACACCATCTCGCACAGCTTCTTCAGCTCGTTCTCCGGCAGGTACTTGCACTCCTTCACTATCTCTATCCACTTGTCCACATCGCCCATGCTGACTGCTCTGGTATTATCCACTTCCACTCCGCCAAAATACAATATATTATAAATAATACAATTATTATTTGCCCACCTCTAGTTGGCACTAATAATTATCGATATCAATCGCGCCTTCTCATATCGATTGTTCGGCAAATATCGAAAGGTTGAATGTTCATTCATTTCATTATATTTTAAATGTAGTTATTTGTTTCAGTGTTAAAAAAAATATATATAAATCAAAACTGAATCAAAATATTTTTTATTTTGCCACTTGGCCAAAATTACCTATACTATCTCCATTTCCGGTCGATTTTAAAACAATATTAATTTTTACCAATTTTTGAATTTTTAAAAAGGGGTAAAATTTTTTGTGAAAATTTGCTTAATTCTGCAATAACAGCTGTAAATTTAAATAAAAAATACAGCCACAGCAGTATTAAAAACGTTAATAAATAAACTCAGGTCACTGAAATTAAATACTATTTAAATATAATATTCCCTGCAAGCCAAACCGTATTAAAATCAATTTAATTAAATTATCTTGGCTTTTTGCTTAGGTGTTTGCACATACCTTACTTAATCATAAAACGCTTATGAAATTCAAAAAGCCCGCGGCTTGCCAGTCTGACCAGTTGCCAGTTCGCGTTTTGCTGGGCAACAACCTAATGCCAAACACCCGATACGGTCACTCTGGCAAATAAAAAAAAACAAGACGTCGTCATTCGGGTTGGAATTCCAACAAAATAGTTAAGTTTTCCTTTTGTTTAACTCCCGTCGAACAGCCAACGAGTTAGCCAGTGACGACTGCCTGCATTTCGGAGCAAGTCAGCCAGCATAAAGGTGAGTAATCCTCGCGAGCTTCCCACAATCCCCGCCCCCGAAGGCCGCGATTCGGGTGTTTTTGTGAATTTGCCGCTGTGTGTGGAGCATTAGTCATGCCCAGAAATTCGATTTTGCTTGCGAACTGCGTCACCGAAGGACCCTGAAACTGGAATCGGTAACGCACTCGGAGTTGCCATTGTCCCCCGGGATTGGGTAACCATTATCTTCGATTTTCCCCGCTCCTTGTGGAGGTACGGCAACTCGGGTGGCAAGAGGAAGCAGAAGAGCCTGGCTTTTCGGCCCCTAATTCGAGGCCAAATCCCGATGGGGAGGGGCCAGTAGTACCCCAAAATACATAGCCAACTAGCTTTAATGTCCGCAAAGTAGGGATCCATCGTGTCGATAGACAAATCTTCATATCAAATAAAAATTGACATTTGAATACCATAAATATCTGTTGGTTCCTATTGATGTAGGTCAACTAAACCTCATGTTAGCATATAATATCCCCAAAGTTGGGATCAATCGTATCGATAAGGAAATCTTCTGAAATGTGAATATTTTAAATATCCGTTGGTTCCTCTAGATTAAGGCATACTTGCATCTGCATATTATAAATATAAGTTGATTGCTATGGGTAATGAGCGGATCTAGTCATTCTATATAACTCTTAGAATATATATATATATATATATATTAATTTAAATTTGTATTCACTTTACAAAGATTTAACCACTAGTTTATTATGTATATCAGATAAAGTTAATAACATTTAGGTTGTCAGGAACAATACAATGTATGCAAGGTACTAACAAACTAAATAAATTATTAAAGCTTAGTTTTAAAATTAATGCTTAAGATATACTGCTGCTTTTTTGAAGTTGTATACAATTGAAAGGATATCATTGCTGTTGGTGCTTTTGAAAGTTTATTTATATTTGTAACCGCTTTACTTTCCAGCAATATGGCAGCCGGAACCACACTACAGAAGGCCATCGATCTGGTAACCAAGGCCACCGAGGAGGATCGAAACAAGAACTACGCGGAGGCATTGCGTCTTTATGAGCACGGAGTGGAGTACTTTCTGCACACCATCAAATGTAAGTGGTCCTTCGGGATTTAAAGATTACATTTCAAAATTCCCAAGACGCTAGTATTTTTGTTTTGCAATCAACTCGTTGCCCCTACAATATCTAAATATCCAAATAATCTCGCCCAAATCAGATGAGGCGCAGGGCGAGAAGGCCAAGGACTCGATACGGGCCAAGTGCCTGCAGTACTTGGACCGGGCCGAGAAGCTCAAGGAGTACCTGAAGAAGGGCAAGAAGAAACCGATCAAGGAGGGCGGCGAGTCCAGCCCCAAGGACGACAAGGACAAGAAGAGCGACAGCGACGACGAGGATGGCGACGATCCCGAGAAGAAGAAGCTGCAGAGCAAGCTGACGGACGCCATTGTCATTGAGAAGCCAAAGGTGCAGTGGTCCGACGTGGCCGGCCTAGATGCCGCCAAGGAGGCGCTGAAGGAGGCCGTCATCCTGCCGATCAAATTCCCGCAGCTGTTCACCGGCAAGCGCATACCGTGGAAGGGCATCCTGCTGTTCGGACCGCCCGGCACCGGCAAATCCTATCTGGCCAAGGCCGTCGCCACGGAGGCCAACCGCTCCACATTCTTCTCGGTGTCCAGCTCCGACCTGATGTCCAAGTGGCTGGGCGAGTCCGAGAAGCTGGTCAAGAATCTCTTCGAGCTGGCCCGCCAGCACAAGCCCTCGATCATCTTCATCGACGAGATCGACTCGATGTGCTCGGCGCGGTCGGACAACGAGAACGACAGCGTGCGGCGCATCAAGACCGAGTTTCTTGTGCAAATGCAGGGCGTGGGCAACGACACCGACGGCATCCTCGTGCTCGGCGCCACCAATATACCCTGGGTCCTCGACTCGGCCATCCGGCGGCGGTTCGAGAAGCGCATCTACATTCCGCTGCCGGAGGCGCACGCCCGCCTCGTCATGTTCAAGATCCATCTGGGCAACACCACGCACGTGCTCACCGAGCAGGATCTCAAGGAGTTGGCCGGCAAAACCGAGGGGTATGTGTATTTATATATTGGAGGGGTTGTGTTGGGGCGTACCTAGGTACAATTTTTTCTTACCTCATATTTTACCTAGGTACCTCGAAATGATTAATTTATAAAAAAATTAACTTCATTTTAATTTTGTTCCACTTTTTTGTACCTATATTTTTTTATTTTTAATATTTTTTATTGAGAAGGAAAATAAGAAGTTGATGTATTTTTTGTTTTCTATAACCTACTTTTACTAGAATAAACAACATATGTTACTTATGTTATGAGATCTAATATTACTTTCAAAGTATGTACATCATTACAAACTAATTCATAATAATTAAGGTGGACAAGGGAAATAGGGAAACAAAAGAACTAGACCAGTTAAATGCAGTGGTTATCCTTACTTAGATACCTAAAAACCGGTGCAACTCTTACCTTACCCAAGTATTTATTTTTAACGAAATTTCTAAATCCCTATAAGATTATCAAACTAATCAATTGATTTTTTGCTGCCTTGCAGATACTCTGGCGCTGATATCTCCATCGTGGTGCGCGATGCTCTGATGGAGCCAGTGCGCAAGGTGCAGACCGCCACGCATTTCAAGCGGGTGTCGGGTCCCAGTCCCACCAACAAGGAGGAGACTGTCGACGACTTGCTGGTTCCATGCTCGCCGGGCGACCAGGGCGCCATCGAGATGAACTGGATGGATGTGCCCAGCGACAAGCTCTTTGAACCGCCCGTGACCATGGTAGGGATTTGGAATTAGTCCTTCTTTATTACTACCACCACTACAATTACTATGTTTGCTATCCCCAGCGCGACATGCTGAAGTCGTTGTCCCGCACGAAACCCACTGTCAACGAGGACGATCTGACAAAGCTGCGCAAATTCACAGAGGACTTTGGCCAGGAGGGCTAGACACTCGATCGATGCAGCCCCGCCAGAAACCGTCAGCACCACCAGCTAATTCTAATTGTTGCCTATTGCATAAATTCAAACACGTTTTACTTCTGGCTCTCCTTAAACATTTTTTTTTATTTTCTACTATATTAATATGTATACATACGATATATGGTTAAATTGCAATTCAAATGCGTCGTGCGATTGCTAAGGAGACGAGAGGAACATAATGATGCAGTGAGCAGTGAGAAGAGGTTGGGATTGTTTTAATCACAAAGTCAATGTATTTTTGTACTCTTAATGTTAAGTGATGTAGAAGAAACCCGAAATCCAAACCGAATGCGATTGCCACTCGGACTTGCCACCTTGGACACCTGTCACCCGATCGAGATCGCATCAAAAAAAGGAGGAGGAGCGGGAGGATCAGCAAGTGGAGCAGTTTTAGCGCAGCCGAGCAAACCTATTTAAAATGTAACGTACCAGAAATAAAAACGAAAATTGTATACAATACCAACTACGTACCAAGAATGCCAATTGTGAATTGCCAATAGTGGGGAAAACCCCCGTTCCCCGTCGCAAATGACCCCATTCCAAACGTAAGCCACCAGGTGGGTGGGAACATGAGGAGAAACTGCGGAGAGTGGCAGCATTTTCGGCCTAAAGTGGCGCAAAAGAATGCCCTACATGCCATATGATAAGATCTTTATGCGCTGCAAACGTTCGGCCCACGAACATTAACGTCGTTTCTGGCCGATCGGCCAGATACTATCTATCGGGCATCTTGTGAACGCCGACAGCGCACAGTGGGCATAGTTTTCTGAAACGAATTTTTTTTTAAAAATTCAAACAACATTTGTTTACAAAATGTATGTACATAAGAACCTAAATTTGCATACCTTTTTTTTTGATCGCATCTTGATATTCCTTTATATGTAATGCTTTGTAATGATAAATTCACTTAAATTGTATACCTCTTCTTAAACCCTATTATTTATGGGATATGAATATTCCTTATATATTATGCTTTGTAATCATAAGTTTGTTTTAAGCCGTTTTTATCGGATATTAATATTGCTTAATATAATATGCCTTATTAACCCAAATTGACCTAAATTGTATTCCTCTTTTTAAATCTTGATATTTCTTTATATAAATTAAATGATTATATTTGATGAAACATTGAACTAGCTTTAATTATTTCGGCTACACTTTTTAGTAAGCTAAATAAATTCTGTACAATTTTAAAAGAGCAGTTTTAAATGGTCGTAGGTGGAAATTAGTTTTATCTTTTCGGCTCTTTTTTCTAGCGCTAACCAACAATTAATTGTTTGAAATTTTAAATTAGGCCCCATTTAAAATGTGGGAACATATAATGAACAATAAATATTTGCAGATAATACAAGCTTATAAACTCATTAAATTTATTTTATAAACTTTAATCTATAAAATCTTTGAGGTAGCTTCGTATTATTTTGAAATGTAACAAATTAAATAATTTTATTTGGATATTATTATTGATATTGTCCTAGGTTAAAACATAAGAAAATGAGTGCGGTCTTCTTCATTAAGGTGCTGATATAAAATTTATTCAAATATATCTCTAAGGTATGTTTTGTAATATATTTAAATATTACAATTTAAATAAGTACCTTTTCATATTATAAATAATTTTTTCTGGTTTAACCATGTTCTTCTTTTTTACGTTTTTGATATGCACTTTATTCAATAATAGCTTTGAGGTATTTTTATATCATATTTAAATATGACAATTTAAATAATTACTTTTTTTTGTATTATAAATGATATGTTAAGGCTAACGTAAGTTTTTATGAGTGATCGACTCCATAGTGCGACGCTGAAAGCTCCGAGTAGCGATCGTGGGGTGTGGGTTCGGGTTCGGGTTTGGGTTCGGGTTCGCGTTCGTGTTCGGCTTTTTCGACTTCGCCTCGTTGGGGTTTCGATCGTGAGTTTGAGCCGGGCTTTGGGCCACCGTTTTCAGTTGATCTTCAGCCGCAAAGGCTAGAGGTCCGTGAATCCAAGATCGGTCCGCGTTCATTTCTGCCAATTGTTTCGCCCGCACATTGACAGTTCCGTTACGTGAGTGCAGCATTGCACAGAGTTAAAGAGTTAAACAAAGCCAAAAGATACAAAGATACAAAGCCAAAAGACACAGATACACGGCAACAACATTTCTCGGTTTGTTTTGCGCAACTTTGTTTTTTTTTTTTTTGTTGGTGGCAAGCGTGAAAAAAGTGCGTATTTGTTTTGATTTGTTTTTTGTTTGGTGTGCAATTGGTTTTTGTCTTTTTGTTTGTTGTGTTGTGGTTTTTTTTAAGGTGCATTAATTACCTAGCCTTTGGGCCTGGCCCTTTTCTGTTGGCCTCCCGAGTTTTACACACACTTTATTTGATCTCTTTTTTCTTACTGCGGTCATTTGTACACAGCGAAAAAATATGTACTATTACCGATTTAGGCACATAAAGTATTAAACATAACAAATGTAGCTTTCATGTCTATTTAATTTAAATACATTTAAAATGATCAAAAGTTTGGTTTGATTGTTTTTTTTTTTAAATTTGGGCAACATCTTGGGCTTATTTCTAAGTCATTGGTGCATTTTGTCTTGATTTAAGTTTATATAAAAACACCATACAGGCTGCTTAAATACTGTTCATTTTAACTATATATATTATAAATATATTGTTAATTCTAGTAAACTTTGAAATTTGTTAAAAAATTATTAGAAAAAGGTTATTTAGTTAGGGGTCACCAATCAAATAAAAATGGTTCAATCTTTTTTGTGTGATATTGGTGATGTAAGCTGCTGATTTTGATTTTAGCATGGAGTGAATTTTCAAATAAAATTTTTCACCGTGTAAAATAGCCGTGGTGAAGCGCAACTTTCACGCGCTTCAGGTGAAAACCGTGAGCCGGGTCCAAAATAAAATAAAAATAAGCGAAATGAAGAAGAAGTTGAGTCCGAAGCCGCACAGCAGCCGAACATACATAATTTGTTGTTATATTTATGTTGTTATTATTATTGTTGTTATTGTTATCGTTGTTGTTTTTTCCGCTGCTGCTGGTGGACTATGTTTTTCCCCCACATTCGCATTGTTTTACTTATTTTTTTCCGTGACTTACTTTGAGTTTTTGACTACTGTTTTTGTGTCAGTCGCCGTTTTGCGAAACTATTTCAGAAATGCATATTTCTTGCGGCGCACATTTGTCCAACTGACTGAGTTATGTGCATAAAATTAAGTGCATTGCAGTGTACAGGACTGGCTTTTCATCATCCCATACCCATACCCATTCTTTTTTTTAAGTGTGTCGCCCTGCTTACATTTATTGCATCCAGTTTGTTTGGTTTTTCTTGCCACCAGGTATATTATGCATGTTTCGATTAAACTTGTTTGCAGAGGCATTAACATCAACACCTGCCCCCCCTGCAGATCAGAAAAAACTAAAAATCATGCTGACATTGACACGAATTGTCGACGCCAGCAACAACTAAAGAAACAAAAAAAAAAACATAACAAAACAAAAGTCAAATCATACAGTTTAAAGTTGAAATCCAAACAAAAGTGCCAACTACAAATTTATGACTAAGATTTGTTGTGTGCGGCTCCACAATTAAAGTGCATAAAATTCCACCAATGTCAGAAGCCAACAACATTGAAATACATATATTAATTTAGCTTACTAATTTGTTTTTGGTAAAATCATCGCACCGAAGAGAAATAATAACATTTAAAAGGGGTTATTTTGATCTTAGGCGGTATTTTCGAAGATTTTAAACTGTCTATGCTTTATGTAATTTTAATATATGAACTTGGAATACATATATTAATCTAAATTATATGTTTTTGGTAAATTCATCGCATTGTAGAGAACTAAAAATATTTAAAAGGGCTTGTTAAATATCAATTTGTTGATTGTGTTGTATTTTTATAAAGACTAGGCACTTGCATAAATTCTGTTCGTTTAAGATAGGATTTATTATAAAAAATTTAATAAACCTTCAAATATATGAGTATTATTTTTCTCCGTGTGTCAATTTTGAATTGCATTTGGAGTTAAACAAACCGATCGAAGAGCCAGCGAACAATCAACTCTTGATGATTGTTGTATGTTGATTGTCGATTGGCTTTGCCCGGGGAACAAGGTCGTTTACCACGCATATTATCAAATGCAAATGGGCATTATATTATGTCTGCTAAATGCTGGAAAATTTCGTCAAATTGTTTAAGCATAATTCGTTGGATAATCGCTGCATTCAATTTGTGTTTACCCTTACCTTGATCACTTATATGCATTAGATGCGCCTATTATTTTATTTTATGTTTTTTATTTCTCTATTACTTAAAGTTCCCAATAAAAGAATTATAATTGCTTGGAAAAGAGACCATAAAAAGCAGCGCAGACAAATTAAATTTCTTTTGTTCTTGACAAAGCGAAGCGAGGCCGGTAATTACAAAGAATAATTATTTTTTATCTGGTGTGTTAATTGTGGTTGTCATTACGTTGGCCAAGTGAGTGGAAAGCCAAAGATAAGTCAGAGCTCTAGATTTTCCCGCTTGGATTCTGGGAAAATGCTGTTTAAGTGTGACACTCTTTTAAGCACAAGCGGAAATAGTAAGGAAAATATATTTTATGGGATCTGTTATTCAACTATTTTATTTCATAAAACAGAATTTATAAGAAAATGTGTAATAGTTAATTTTTGTATATATTAATTACACATTTCATAACTGCAAATACTTAAGGGTTATTATCTATTTATTTCTTACTCTATCTTTATGTTGAATCTCTAAAAGTTATATACTTTTCATAATGATTTGAGTTTATATAGTTTTAAAAACATATTTATTCTTTGTGTACTGAAGCTCTTCTCTTAGTTTATTGCGGTTCTCTCTGCTTTTTATTTAATCATCTCATTGTCGTTGGGTAACTGGGCCAGAAGGTTTCGTAAGAAAAGAAATGGTATATGGAAGTGCCTGATTAGGTCAACTCGTTCCATGAACCATAACTATAACTGGCAACTTGATGCTGTCGCCGGGAAACGACAAAAGAGTGCTGGTATTTGGTGTTTGGAATCGGAGTTTGCTGTTCCCGAAAACTGTGTCGCACACACCTAGCCATACACCATACACCAAACACCATAAACCTAACACCAAACACCAAACACCCATTCATTGCATGCATGTAATTGTGCTGGTTTTATTTTCGGATATGCTGTTGTGCCACTTTACCGTTGCATTTGGCTGATTAATGGAATATTGTTTACATATTGCTGCTGTTCTGCATCGTCAATGAGGATTGCATGGCACCACGAAAAGTTCTGTGTTTCGGGAGGCATAAAAAGCGCCTCGAAAACGGTCATAAATAGCCGCCATTAATTGCATGCAGCAAAGCTATGAAAAGGTACACCGGAACAAATAAGTCTGCTTAACCTTTTTCATACTTTTGAAACAATCACTTGAATTTCACTTTATTGTTGGGAAAATTATGTAAACTTTTATGATATTGATTATCAGATAATTTGTTTTTTGTATGTGATGTAGCTGTGTAGGGTGTTTTATATATTTTAGATTTCATTATAATAATATTATTTTATTTTTATACAACAGTTTCTTGTATAATTCCAATGTCCAATGTAAACCATATATTTTGCTGTTTTTTTGCTGTTTTGTTTAATGCATTGTGTTGATTTTTTGCTGTGTAACTACCAACATTGGGTTGAAAATCCCCAAAGGCGCGAGCGGAAATTTTATGCTTTGCTGGTTTTCGTTATATTTTCTTGCCCGACTCTCGAATTGAATCGGATCGGCTTCCTCCCTTTTTTCTCTATATTTTGTTGCTGGGTCCGTCGTAACAAACAGGAAACTATTTTATGCTGCCATGCGAAAATTGGCTAAGGAAATTTATGTATGTATTTTCGGCTTTTGGGTTTTCCTTACGTCTTTTTAATGTAGCTTTTTTACATTGGGACTGCAATCAGACATCAGCCATTGGTGGCAAGTTCGTTGCCTAAGTCTTTCGTTTGGCAAGTGGCATTTGGCCAAAAACTTGAATAAGTTGCAGTTTCCAGTTGGGGATCATTTTCGTTTTTAAAATATTTTCGAATTATCCAAGACAACTGTAAGGAATCGTACTATCTATAGTTTTATATATATATATTTTTTTTTTTCCTGGGATCAGTTAGTTTTAATAGAAACTCGCAATGCTTAATTGAAATTAAACTCAAACTTCAACATCGATTGCCATAAAGTTTTTACGACTAACCTCATTGGCGAAATCAGACTGGAAACCCATAAATAACATTTGACTTCTTCATTGTTGGCTGAATTTCTTAGTGGAATTCACCGTTTGGTCTCGGGGAGTATAGAGTAATAATAATAAAAGTTTTAACTATTGCATTTGGGTTTTTTCTTCGTTGTTTCTGTGCTCCGTTTGACAAGAGCACACACCGACCGTCTGCATGTATTTGGCTTGACAAATCAATCAAATCGCTTCATGCCAATTTCGATTGCACAAAGACACAAGGCGAAAACAATGCATTGGTATTGTGTTTTTTGAGTTTTTTGTAATATATTTATTTTTTTGGTCTGGCATTTGGCAATGCCAAGTGGCCATTTCCATTGTCCGCCATTCGTTTGGCTCACGTCCAGAGTTTAATGAGACATGGACATTCGGCCGGACGGACGGACAGAAGGTAGAAAAGCGCTGCCAACTGTGAACTGCACTTTTCTTTGGCACGGCTCGGTTTTCTCTATCGATTCGCAGACTTTCCCAGCCAGTTCTCAGTACGTCTCACTTTTCCCATTCAAATGGGACCTAGACAGAGAAAAAAATAAATTATTATTTAAAATTTGTGCCCAATGCCAGGCAGCTTAATTCAAATCTTCTAAGTAGCCACACAGATACAATAAAATATTAATATACCTAAATAAAATAATTAATAGAAAGGTTGCCAATAAACAAAGTTAGTTAAAACGTTTAAAAATATACTTTATATATAAAAACTTTAGGGCTAATAAAAGCTAAATTTAATAAACAATATGAATAGGTCAAAAAAGAAAATAACCAACTATTTAAAAATGTCAAAAAATAATTTCAAAAATTTCAATTTTAAGTAAGAAAAAAAGTATTCCTTTTCGGATTTGAACTTTTGGCTTGAGGAGGATTAAGTCTTTGATTTTAATTTTCTCTTTTATTTTATTTTTTTGGCTTGAAAAAAAGTCACTCTGGAATACATTAAATATCTCAAAGATATCGCATATTGGGCTTACAAATTCGCATTTATTTCTCAGTGTATTTTCTCAGTGTATTCTGAGTTTCTAATTTTAAGTACTTGCACCGTGTTTTTTTCCGTGTGATCGCAAAGATCACAGACACTCGTTCTTCGTAATGAGCTGAATTAGCCGCCAAACGCGAAAATGAGCTACGGAAAGCGTCAGAGCCGCCAAATTGGGTTAATCTATTTGAAAGTGGAAGCGCTGGCCGCACCGCACAGCACCACTGGCAAAGCTAGTCCACTATATGCATACATATATATATATATACACTATACTACTATATAAATACACATAAATATCAACATCTGATGGGGCCCATGCGAAAGTCGCCTAAGAAGCATTATTTTGTGCGTTACTTTCCATTTTGATGGCCATGTTCAAGAGTTGGCGTTGGGAGCTGATGATGCTGATGACGTTTGTCGCCGCTTTCTCAGCAACAGCAACAACAACTTCACCTGTCAACATTTTTTTTTTTTTCATTCTTTAACGGTACTCGCCTTTTAATTGTACCTTTTGCCCATCAACATTGGATCTTCACACAATGCGATGCGAACAAAGGGCCCCCCCTTTCGATGAACACGATGATGGTAGTAATGATGGTGTGCTGACATCCGCTCGGATCGGTCGGCTATAGCTAATGGATCGGTGATCGCTTTGGTCACGGGAAGTTAATGTAATCATTATCAATAGGATGCGACTAATTTAAAGAAAAGCAGTCGTTTGATGTCTTTACTTCGACATAATTGAGACCATAGACAATATTTTCACAGTTTCTGCATTTTTAGTAAAACATTTTATTTATTTAATAAAATATAAAAAGATTGAAAACCCTTTAATAAATTGCTAATCAATACCAAAAAAAGTCTTGGTTAAGTTTCCTCAATTGAAACAAAAATGGTTTCTTTTGATAATTATCTTGGTCACAAGCCATTAAACATTTCCATTATATTCGTTAAAAATGATGCAGATTTTCTGTAAGATTTGTATATCTTATTAAGAAGTATAATTTGTTTTTCCTAGAATTTTCAGAAATGAAAAGAAAGATTTTATTTGTATTGTATTTATTTATAATGATTATGGTTGTACTTCTTATTATTGAATGAATTATTGTATGTTTAACTTAATTAAATTGTAAAAAGCCAACTTGTAAATAAAAGTTACTAATGGCTAAGCAATCTATACAAAACTTACGTTGTTTGCAAGCCATTCTTTTGAAACTTTGCACTGCATTGTTATAATGCATTCGTTGTCCGCTGAATCGATGACAAAATATTTCGTGGCCAGGCAATTTCCAGAGGTAACAAGTAGCATTGGACAAAAGCCTCTTTGTGAAATGTTGCACAATCGTCGGTCTTTGGATGCTAATTGATAGATCACGTCCTCCGCCCAACGAAAGTGAAATGATTGTTGATTGAAGACCGCGTTTGTTAATCGATAGGGGAAACAGTTTCGGATTCCGCATCAGTTTCAGTTTCAGCTTAAGTTTCAGTTTCAATTTCAGTTCCAGTTTGGTGATTTTGTGGCCAAAGGTTTTCACTTTCGTTTGTCACATCTCCGCCTGAGTCACACCTCCAGTTACCATTTACCATTTACCATTTACCACACCTCCTGCCCGTGCAATAATGATTTGGGCCGAGTAAATTAGCCAAAAGTCAACAAATGGCTGTGTCCACCTGTTGACCCAAATGTGTGAGCCGGCCGAAAGCGGTCGGGCGGGATTTGGCGGCCAGAATGCTCGGCAGTCAAGTGTAAGGTCAATGGACTAAATGCCGCAGATGCAAGATGAGAGAGGCAAGAGACATTGGACCATCGGTCCACATGCGCAACATCCTGTTCGGGTGCCACTGCAACCGGCCTATTATACAATGGCCACCGGCTACACGGAGCAAAAAAAAAACCACCAACATAACAATCTTTACAATGTGGATTTCGAAATTAACCCAATATTAATATGTAGGCTGGAAATGTAATAATTCTATGATAAATATAAAACAGATATCTGTATAAAAATTAGAACAGCTTGTACGCTACACAAATTTGAGATAAATTTGTCACTAAACTCCTCAAAAGACTATTGGTATTTTATTTTCTGTTATAACATGCTTTTTATTGTTTTAATATTTTTAATGTCTAAAAAAAATGTATGAAACAATTTTATTTTATAAAAATTTTTGAAAAATGTATAATTATGCTCGTATTTTTAGCCGTGTGAAGCGAACCCGTTTAACTTTTATGAGTTTGACTCTTCTGATTGCAGACGAATGATCGCCAGCCATCAATCAGGCCATCAATCAGTCAATGCCGCTTGTCGCAAATTGGAGCTGGCGTTGGAATTGGAATTGGAGTTCGAGTTGGAGTTGGAGCTGGAGTCGTTGGAGTCATCGTTGTAGTCACCGCTCTCCCTTCGCGGAGAAAGCCAAAGTCGCAACCTGAAACCTGGACTCGCAATCCAATACTCGATACCCCGAGTTCCCAGTGGAGTTTGGCTTTTGCCGTTTGGCGACAGTGTCTGTTTCAGTGTCTGTGTCTGCCTTTTGGCTAAGTCAGTCAGTGAGTCAGACACTCGAACTTGCAGTCATAGTTATAGTCACGACTCCACATCCACATCCACAACCACATCGTCTTCGCTTTGGCTTTGCTTTTTTATTTGCTGGCTGCTGCTGCTGCTGCTGCTGCTGCTGCTGTCGCCTGGCAGGTTCACAAATAAGTGAAAGTGAATTTGTTTATTGTATATTTTGCTATTACCAAAGCAAAAGAGACGCATAACACAGCATTGAGACAACTTTAACAACTGGAGACACACTGTGCAATTCCATTTACAGGGGCAGATATCCGCAGATTTGGCATTCGATCAATGAAGATCGTTGTAGAACGAACAGACACTAAATAACACGAGCTGCAATCGAAGTCAGCATGTTAAACGCTAGCTACATACTTCTGGTGGTGCTGATATGCCACACGGCGAATGGTGAGTATACGCCCCGTGGGCTCCATTAACTAATTGCCAGCCGGCGGCGCGATACATTAACTAATTTACTTAGCGCTCGACTTGTATTTGCTTTTAACGAGTGCGTCCCTGTGTGTATGTGGGTGGTGCGGTGATTGTGCCAATTGAGAAGACGATCAACGAACCACTTCACAGCAATGATTGCACAATGGTCCAGACAGCAGCTTTCCATGCTACTGTGTTTACACAATCAAAAATAATGCCCAATATGGGTCATTCTTAGAAATTTGTCTCGAAATTCCCATTGGCTGTAATCAAATGAACCCAATAAGATTAAGTTGCGAAAGAAAAAGAGATTCGTTCAAGAATTTTTATTACTTTTTAACTTTATTTCCTCCATTTTTGTTATTATATTTCCATTTGTTTTAAATATTTTAAATAGCATTTCACATTGTTTTAACCAATTTGTATCGCTTTTTTCTGTGTACATTTGCATGTATTCAAGTGTCTGATTGTCTGTATGTGAAGGCAAAACCAATAAAGTAAAGAGCTTCCAAGATTAGTTTACCCTTGAGCTGAGCCATGATTTGAACAGCTGAGGATCTTCCAATTATTTATTTAGGTTTGAAAATATATGCATAAGGGAACTGTTTACATTTGATACCAAGGACACAGATAGTTTAAAAGGATTTCTAAGCGGCAATATTTATGAAAATCATTTACACCACACAAAAATAAATATTATTTCTAAAGAACGACAAAAACCTTAGTGTATGTATGTGGCTGACAACATGAGCTGGTTTTAAGTTGCCTATTCATTTAATAGGTTCATTAATTATTACAAAACAATTACAATATGAAACAGTTTGAGAAAAATTATCAGATTTTACGTCCAACATAACAGAAAATAATTGGTTTTAAAAATTTATTTTTTTTTTGTGTACTTAATGAACAACCTAGTTTACATTTCGAAAAATCATTTCAGGTAGCTGAGGTGGCGTGAAGGGCACAGGTGTGGCACCTAGATCCTTGTACGTTTCGTGTTTGTGGCCTAGGTTTAATACCTGTGCAATTCAAATCAGCATTTTGCATTTAAAAACATTTTTTTATTGATTTCCATGTAGATATATTGCATTATTTCCTCGTTTCCTCTTTTGGAAAATAGAAGCTCGTTGTGTGGACAACGCGTGCTGACAGTTTTGGGCAGTGGGCATTTTGCATTAAAACCCAATGAATCTAATATGGAAAAGTATGTGAAATGTATTCAGAAATCAAACATTTTTGGAAATAGTTTTGTCTTTAAAATGTATTAATTTAACATATTAAATCTTAAACTAAATAAAGTAGATTCCGATTAGAAGATAGTAACACTATATTTTTTATTCTTCGTTAGACTAGAATTTTCTCTATAATTTTTTTAGAGCACAACCAAGTCAACATTTCGACGACGTTGGTCTTTTTGAAACTCGTATTTGTGATCTGGGTTCATAACCTGTGCACTTTCAATCAGCATTTTGGACTTCATTTTTTTTTATTGATTATTATGTAGAAGTTGTGCACTTTTCCCCGTTTCCTTTATTGGAAAATAGAAGTGGACAACGCGTGCGGACAGTTTTGGGCAGTGGGCTTGGCTATTGCTTTTAGTTTTGGTTTCAGTTTAAGTATCAGTTTCGGCTTTAAGGTATTTAGGTATTTTAAAAACGCAATCACGCTTCGGCGATTTATCATACAAACTCGCACACGAGTAGCGGAGTTATGTCATCCGCATGGCGTGCGTTTCGTTTCGTTTCGTTGCGAATCGAATCGAATTGTTTGAGTGGAAAACGTAAGACGGAAAATTAAAATTAAAAAAATTCACGCGTTGTCATTGCAAAGAAATTTTAAATAGTTTTGTCACCACCTTGTCGAGGGGGTGTTATATCAGTAGTTTGGGGCTTGGCCCAAGTGGTCAAGAAACTAGTAAAATAGATAAACTTTTCAACAAATTCAATGCTTAACTCATAGAAAATAACTAAATAATAATTAGAGAATAATAATGTATTTTAAGTATTATAAAGGGACCGAATGTAATCATTATTTTTATTTTATTATTATTTTAAATAAAAAGTTCACTTTTTAATCTTGGCATAATTTCGCACAGCTTAAATATAGTTTTAAGTGATATTTTTAATTGAAATTAAATCTCCCACAAAAAAAAGCATTATATCTCAGCAATATTTTTTGTCTAGCTTAGAATTAATAATTAGTACTTTATTTTTTTTATCGCTTGCAATGAATTCGGTCCCTGGTTTTTAATAGTAAAACAGCAATATCACTTACTCACCTTTTTCCAAGAAAGATAGACAGTTTTAAGTGGCTTATTGATTTTGGACTATAAAGAGCTGGGAGGAGCTAATGCCAACTTGGTAATACCAAAATCAAATTAAATCTTAAGTGTCTGCTGGCGAACGTGTCTGCCATGCAAAGAATCGTATTTATTGAATCGATTTATTTGAGTTTTAATATGGGTATATTAATCACATTTGCCTGTTTGTTTTTTTTTTTTTGTTTTGAATTTTTTTTTAGCTACCGCCCAGGAAGTGTCGGCCATGTCGATTTCGCCGGCCAATTTCGCGGAACTTTCGCAGGCGGTTGAGGATTCGCTGGCGGAATTTGAGGAGCGCCAGAAGGAGCGACTGCGTCAGGGCCACCGATCGCGAAGGGCCGTGAAAAGGGTTTGCTACGGTGAACTTGGCTGCTTCGAGGACTCCGGCCCGTTTGCCTATCTGGAGATGCTGCCCTCGCCGCCGGAGGAAATCAACACCAAGTTCTACTTCTACTCCACCCGCCAGCGATCCGATCGACCGCTGATGGAGCTGTCCTTCCTAAACATGACCAGTGCCTTTCGTGGCAAACGGGAGGCGGAGGTATCCAGTGGTGCGGCTTCACCCGAGGACAGTGGTCGATCCTCCAGCTCCAGTTCCAGCTCCCTGCCCACCCAGAACCAGAACGTCACCTTCACCACAGAGCGTCCGAAGAAAGCCACCGCCCAGCCCTCCATCGATGATCTCGAGGGATTCGATGAGCTGTCGGTGCGGGTCATTGTTCATGGCTTCGGCTCGGCCTGTCCGCATGTGTGGATCTACGAGATGAAGACGGCCCTCATGGCGGTGGTAAGTAGAGCCAACTATCAACATAGTTGGCAAGTATCTACACCGAAGAAACAAAAAAAAAAATAGTGTGTCTTGAAAATAAACTATATTATAAGTAAAAATTCCATATAAATTCCCAGCATTACAAGGCAGCCATGACTATGGCAAAATAATCCAGGTGCTAATTCAATCTCTCCTGTTAACTGGGGGAAAAATAATCAAATCTTAATCGCTTTCATAATGGTAATTTTCGGCGCTTGGTCTATTTAAAAATTCATAGAAAATGAATCTTTTATGTTAAAGTATGAGAAATAATCAGATTTTAATCCTCCAACATATTAGAAAATAGTTTGGTTAAAACTAACATTAATTATAAGACCAACAAATTTCATTTTCGTAAATAAATAAATTAATAATAATAATAAATTGATCAAAGACAACAGTACGTATGAGCGATTTTCCAAAAAATTTCATCTGGTTTGCCTTGAATGTTTTATGTTTAGCTTACAAAAAAAAGCTAGACTAAGGTCTTGAATGTTAATAAATTAAAGTTTTATTTATTTTATTTTTAGCTTAACATTATAAGCTAATTTGGAATTAAGAAAATGAAGATCTAACCCATCATATTTTTATAAGGTTTATAATTTAGATAAAAACGGCAAAAAAAGATATGATATTTTATGAGTTGCTGTTTTAATTTTTAAAATTTAAATAGGATTTGCACATTTCAAACTCTTTTATTTTATTTTTAAAATTACAATTTCAACTTTACCTAGAAACTGGTTAAATTGTGTTCCTTTTAATTTACCTGTGTATATATCTTTGCAACTTTTTCGTACCTTAGCTAAGCATAAAAAAACTAGTACTCTTTACTGATTCTGAGTAATGAGCATTTATCACCATTACTTTATATCTATACACTTATTATTTTCAGGAGGACTGCATTGTGATCTGCGTGGACTGGGAGAACGGGGCCACCTTTCCGAACTACGTGAGGGCGGCGGCCAATACGCGTCTGGTGGGCAAACAGCTGGCCATGTTGCTCCGGAACCTGCAGCAGCACAAGGGCCTCGACCTAATGCGCACCCATGTGATCGGCTTCAGCTTGGGGGCTCATGTCTCCGGATTTGCCGGCGCCGAGCTGCCCGGTCTGTCGCGGATCACCGGACTGGATCCGGCGGGTCCGCTCTTCGAGGCCCAGCATCCCAAGGTGCGACTGGACAGCAGCGACGCGGAGTTCGTGGACGTGATCCACTCGAACGGCGAGAACCTGATCCTGGGCGGCCTGGGCTCCTGGCAGCCCATGGGCCACGTGGACTACTATCCGAACGGAGGACGCGTCCAGACGGGCTGCTCCAATCTCTTCGTCGGCGCTGTCACCGATTTCATATGGTGTAAGTTTTGGTTTTGGGGATTTAAATATTAAACACTTTAAGCAAAAAGACAAATTTCATTTTGATATACTATAACATTTTAATATTAATGTTTGTATTTTAATATTTAACGCAGTAAGACAAATTCATAAAATATACATTACAATATACATTGTACATTTGATATAAGCAAATTTCGAAATGTATTCTTAAACAATTCTGACACAAAAAAGTAATTTGATTAATTTTTAATTAATTTTAATGTTTTACCTCATTTTGGAGGCTCTGTCTCAATTGAACATGGTTCCCTAATCAAAATAATGTTTAAATTTAGTCTTAAATATTTTTTGACCTTTGATAATCTTTTTTCTTCTTTATTAATTTAATAATTATTTTATTTGCCCATTTGCCACAGCTGCACAGGCTGCCGAGGACGAGGAGGGCCGTTCGTTGTGCAACCATCGAAGGGCCTACAAGTTCTTCATCGATTCGGTGGCACCGCGCTGCCTGTTTCCGGCCTTTCCCTGCGGCAGCTACGACGACTTCCTCAAGGGCCGCTGCTTTCCGTGTGCCCAGGACGACGAGGACCTGGCCGAGGGTGTGCCCAGGTGCGGCAACATGGGCTACTATGCCGATCGGTCCACGGGCAGGGGCCAGCTGTACCTGCTGACCCGCGAGGAGGAGCCCTTCTGCGCCCACCAGTTCCAGCTGCAGATCTTCAACTCCTTCAACGACCTGCCACTGCGCACCATAGGGCGGCTGGAGGCGATCCTCGAGGGAGATGGCGGCCTCAATGAGACCTTCGAGATATCCGAGTGAGTGGGCATTTCATAGAAGGGGATATCCCAGATACCAGGTTTCTGGGGCACCCCTGAAAATCGACTTGATAGCAGAGCATCCAAACACTGATTTTGTCCTAAAAAAGAAAAATAATTGAATTTCCTAAAAATATTGTTTAATATAATAGGAAAAATAATGATCTAGAGAATTAGTTGCTTCCAACAGCCCTGCCTTACTTTTTGGGCTAAATTGTGGTTAATGACTGTAGATGACGTTTGGTTATAAGAACTATCTTCTGAGGAATTCGCGGTTTTCGGTCCATGCTTTTAGGCATACCAATATGTTACTGTTTAAAAAAAAAAGCAACGGGAATTCTTCAGAAAAATGTGGACTAACAAATAAAGTATAGGAAAACCCAATGAAATGACCCACTTTTGTATGCTTTACCCGCAGAAAGGACGATGCGGAATTCTTTGCCGGCGACATAGTGTCCAAGATCATTGTGCCGCATCCCGCCCTGGGATTCCCCACCACCCTGAGCCTGCACTACAAGTCGTACAGCGGGTGGCTGAGCAAGGGCCTGCCCCACTGGGACATCGACAAGGTGGTGCTGACGGACAGCTTCGGCCGGAGCCACTCGCTGTGCCGCCCCACCACCAAGCTGAGCAGCGGCAGTCCGGTGCGCCTGCGCCTCCAGGCGGGCAACTGTGAGCTGGACAACCAGGAGGACTACGGGACAACGTACACCACGGCGGCACCTGCGGGCGGCAGTCCCACACTATCGCCGCCGGGCACCGAGGTGCCCACCGATTCCAGTGCCCAGGAGTCGGGCGTCGATGGCGTGGAGAGCGTGAAGCAGCGCAAGGACATCTTCAATTTGGGCACCAGCTTCAAGTTGGCCCGCAATCAGACATATCCCCTGGATCAGGCTGACGAGCTGCCCTGGCAGCCCATTCTGGTGGGCAACTCGCTGGACAATGAGACGGCCGGTGCGGCGGAGTCCAGTCGAAGCCTCTCGGATGCAACGGACTCAGTAGATTCTCCAGATTCAGCGGTAGCCGCTGGCGAAATTTTCGAGCCGGTGCTCAAGGATCGCAGGCTGGCCGTGAATAGGGGGCGAAATTTGCAGGACTATGGCACCACCGACAGTCCGGAGATTGTGGAGCCAGTGCTGAAGGCCACCACGCCGCGTGTTAAGCAGGGCAAGGATCTGGATTTATCGGACAGCGAAGTGGTGGCCGCCATGCCGGCAAAGACAATGACACAGTTGGGCACCGGACGATCCCCAGATCCGGATGAGCCGCAAACGGTGCAGCTGCTGCCGTTCCGTCTGGGCGAACTCCTACAGCGGGCCGAGCGGTATGCCCGGGAAACCCTATTGCCACTGATATCCGTGCAGGCGCCGCGCTTCTTTGGCTTCAATGTGACGCCCCACGATCGGGGCGTGGCCATTCCGGGGGAATCGCGAAAGCCCCGCTACATTCCGCGCTACGAGGAGTCGGCCTTTCTGAATGCCAACTCCAGTTCCTCCAGCCGAAGATCGCAGAAGGCCGCCCGCCGGTCGGCAGTGCAGCAGAGGAACCGCAACCTCTTCCGACTGATGCGATCGCGTGGTCAGTCGGTGGATAAGGAGGGACAGCCGGAGCAGGAGGAGTACCAGCCACGGGGGCAGAAAGGACAGCAGCAGCAGCCGGAGCAGCAGCAGAACGAGGTGAACTACTACACCAATGTGCTGCAGTCGGAGTCGCGATCCATGCGACCCGAAACGCCGGAGTACAGGCCCGTGTTCATCGATCTACCCACCTACAAACCGCAGACTGCTTCAGCTGCAGTTGCCGCTTCCGTTTCCGCTTCCGTTTCCGCTTCCGCTTCCACTTCCGTTGCCGCTTCCGTTTCGAGAGCCCGAAGGCGCGGCAGATCCCCCAAGCTGCTTCCCTGATATTCCCCGATATTCAGACAAACAGATATACACATATCTCAGCTGTCCCGCCATCGGGGATAAACACTTTGTGATATGCACACCAGATCGTGGCTATGGCACAGCTCCAAAAACTCCCATCCCAATCCCAACCCAAATCCAAATCCAAATCCCAACCCCAAACCTCCATTTACATTCACACTCACATTACACCACCCATCCTCACACTGTAAATATCCGAATCGAGCAAGCAAAAATATACACTGAAATGGAATTTCAAATCGTGGACCGTTACGTAGCATAAGATATTGAATGTAAGATTCTGAATGTGAGAAATTTAGTTGTTAAACATAAAACCTACAGTCGATGATCTCGACTTTAAGATAACAGTATATAATATTTGCTTTTTATTTTTGGGAAAATTAATGCAATACAAATTGCCGGGCTTCAAGATAACAGTATGAATTTCATTTTGGGATTGAATGCAATGAAAATTACAGGATACATTTCAAAATAAAAATAAGAGCTGCATGGTAATTTTTGACAAGTTAACAAATACTTTTAAGAACTGTACAAATTGGTTTATGCATTTCTTAAATTCAACCGGGGACCAAAAGTTTAGGCTGCAAGATTTCTTTTAAACAAGTACCAAAGAAAAATTCAATAAAAATATGTCTATTTTTGGCAAATCTCTGCCAATAGAGAAAAAACACTTGAAAAACCGGTTTTTATATCAAAACCCCGGGAAGCAATGGTCATCGTGGAATTCGTCATTAAACTTCCAATCAAATGGCGTTCCCAGCTTAAAATTTCTCAATTTTCAAATTGAGAAATGCAAAAATTGGTCATATTTAAAAAACATCTTTAAGAAATCGTTTTTTTTTATCAAAATAAATTGAATTTATTGTTAATCGATCGGGATGGATTTTATAGGTTGCCATCTGCACAAAACAGTCACTGTTATGGCTATGAGTCTTATTTTGGCCAAGTTACAACAAAAGGACTCTGTAGAAATTTTTTATTTTCTTATTTCTCCAAAAATCCAATAAGACTTTACGGTCTTTTTGTATCAAACACAGGGAAGCAATGGCCAAATGTTGGAATGTCATACATCGTTGCATTCGTAATAAAATTTCCAATCAAATGGCATTCACAGTTAAAATGTTTTCAGATTGTCAAATTTCTGCAAAAAATGATGATGTACCCCCTTACAAAAAAGTCAGAAATTTGGACATAAATGAATTTTTCAAAAAAAGTTTTTCAAAATTCGGTTTTTTTGTCAAAACTAAATTAATTGCTTTCAATCGATCAGGGATGGATTGTATAGGTTGCCAGCTGTTCAAAATAGCAACTCTTTTGACTTTGGGTCTTATTTTGGAAAAGTTACAGCAAAAAGACTCTCCAGAAATAATTTTGTTTGAAAAATCGCCAAAAATCCAAAAAGACACATTAAAAACTTGGTTTTTGTGTCAAAACCCTAGGAAATAATGGTCAAATGTTGGAATGTCATACACCGTTGAATTCGTAACAAAATTTCCAATCAATTGGCATTCACAGTTAAAATTTTTTCAGATTGTCAAATTTCTGCAAAAAATGATATGTACCCCCTTACAAAAAAGTCAGAAATTTGGACATAAGATAAATTTACAAAAAAAAGTTTTTCAAAATTCGGTTTTTTTGTCAAAACTAAATTAATTGCTTTCAATCGATCAGGGATGGATTGTATAGGTTGCCAGCTGTTCAAAATAGCAACTCTTTTGACTTTGGGTCTTATTTTGGAAAAGTTACAGCAAAAAGACTCTCCAGAAATAATTTTGTTTGAAAAATCGCCAAAAATCCAAAAAGACACATTAAAAACTTGGTTTTTGTGTCAAAACCCTGGGAAATAATTGTCAAATGTTGGAATGTCATACACCGTTGAATTCGTAACAAAATTTCCAATCAATTGGCATTCACAGTTAAAATTTTTTCAGATTGTCAAATTTCTGCAAAAAATGATGATGTACCCCCTTACAAAAAAGTCAGAAATTTGGACATAATAAATTTATCAGAAAAAGTTTTTCAAAATTCGGTTTTTTTGTCAAAACTAAATTAATTGTTTTCAATCGATCAGGGATGGATTGTATAGGTTGCCAGCTGTTCAAAATAGCAACTCTTTTGACTTTGGGTCTTATTTTGGAAAAGTTACAGCAAAAAGACTCTCCAGAAATAATAATCGCCAAAAATCCAAAAAGACACATTAAAAACTTGGTTTTTGTGTCAAAACCCTAGGAAATAATGGTCAAATGTTGAAATGTCATACACCGTTGAATTCGTAACAAAATTTCCAATCAATTGGCATTCACAGTTAAAATTTTTTCAGATTGTCAAATTTCTGCAAAAAATGATGATGTACCCCCTTACAAAAAAGTCAGAAATTTGGACATAAATAAATTTTTCAGAAAAAGTTTTTCAAAATTCGGTTTTTTGTCAAAACTAAATTAATTGTTTTCAATCGATCAGGGATGGATTGTATAGGTTGCCAGCTGTTCAAAATAGCAACTCTTTTGACTTTGGGTCTTATTTTGGAAAAGTTACAGCAAAAAGACTCTCCAGAAATAATTTTGTTTGAAAAATCGCCAAAAATCCAAAAAGACACATTAAAAACTTGGTTTTTGTGTCAAAACCCTGGGAAATAATTGTCAAATGTTGGAATGTCATACACCGTTGAATTCGTAACAAAATTTCCAATCAATTGGCATTCACAGTTAAAATTTTTTCAGATTGTCAAATTTCTGCAAAAAATGATGATGTACCCCCTTACAAAAAAGTCAGAAATTTGGACATAATAAATTTTCAGAAAAAGTTTTTCAAAATTCGGTTTTTTTGTCAAAACTAAATTAATGTTTTCAATCGATCAGGGATGGATTGTATAGGTTGCCAGCTGTTCAAAATAGCAACTCTTTTGACTTTGGGTCTTATTTTGGAAAAGTTACAGCAAAAAGACTCTCCAGAAATAATTTTGTTTGAAAAATCGCCAAAAATCCCAAAAGACACATTAAAAACTTGGTTTATGTGTCAAAACCCTGGGAAATAATTGTCAAATGTTGGAATGTCATACACCGTTGAATTCGTAACAAAATTTCCAATCAATTGGCATTCACAGTTAAAATTTTTTCAGATTGTCAAATTTCTGCAAAAAATGATGATGTACCCCCTTACAAAAAAGTCAGAAATTTGGACATAATAAATTTATCAGAAAAAGTTTTTCAAAATTCGGTTTTTTTTGTCAAAACTAAATTAATTGTTCTCAATCGATCAGGGATGGATTGTATAGGTTGCCAGCTGTTCAAAATAGCAACTCTTTTGACTTTGGGTCTTATTTTGGAAAAGTTACAGCAAAAAGACTCTCCAGAAATAATAATCGCCAAAAATCCAAAAAGACACATTAAAAACTTGGTTTTTGTGTCAAAACCCTAGGAAATAATGGTCAAATGTTGAAATGTCATACACCGTTGAATTCGTAACAAAATTTCCAATTTAATGGCATTCACAGTAAAAATTTTTTCAGATTGTCAAATTTCTGCAAAAAATGATGATGTACCCCCTTACAAAAAAGTCAGAAATTTTGACAAAGATAAATTAACAAAAAAAAGTTTTTCAAAATTCGGTTTTTTTGTCAAAACTAAATTAATTGTTTTCAATCGATCAGGGATGGATTGTATAGGCTGTCAGCTGTTCAAAATAGCAACTCTTTTGACTTTGGGTCTTATTTTGGAAAAGTTACAGCAAAAAGACTCTCCAGAAATAATAATCGCCAAAAATCCAAAAAGACACATTAAAAACTTGGTTTTTGTGTCAAAACCCTGGGAAATAATTGTCAAATGTTGGAATGTCATACACCGTTGAATTCGTAACAAAATTTCCAATCAATTGGCATTCACAGTTAAAATTTTTTCAGATTGTCAAATTTCTGCAAAAAATGATGATGTACCCCCTTACAAAAAAGTCAGAAATTTGGACATAAATAAATTTTTCAAAAAACGTTTTTCAAAATTCGGTTTTTTTTGTCAAAACTAAATTAATAGTTTTCAATCGATCAGGGATGGATTGTATAGGTTGCCAGCTGTTCAAAATAGCAACTCTTTTGACTTTGGGTCTTATTTTGGAAAAGTTACAGCTAAAAAGACTCTCCAGAAATAATTTTGTTTGAAAAATCGCCAAAAATCCAAAAGACACATTAAAAACTTGGTTTTTGTGTCAAAACCCTGGGAAATAATTGTCAAATGTTGGAATGTCATACACCGTTGAATTCGTAACAAAATTTCCAATCAATTGGCATTCACAGTTAAAATTTTTTCAGATTGTCAAATTTCTGCAAAAAATGATGATGTACCCCCTTACAAAAAAGTCAGAAATTTGGCCATAAATAAATTTAAAAAAAAGTTTTTCAAAATTCGGTTTTTTTTGTCAAAACTAAATTAATAGTTTTCAATCGATCAGGGATGGATTGTATAGGTTGCCAGCTGTTCAAAATAGCAACTCTTTTGACTTTGGGTCTTATTTTGGAAAAGTTACAGTAAAAAGACTCTCCAGAAATAATTTTGTTTGAAAAATCGCCAAAAATCCAAAAAGACACATTAAAAACTTGGTTTTTGTGTCAAAACCCTAGGAAATAATGGTCAAATGTTGGAATGTCATACACCGTTGAATTCGTAACAAAATTTCCAATCAATTGGCATTCACAGTTAAAATTTTTTCAGATTGTCAAATTTCTGCAAAAAATTATGATGTACCCCCTTACAAAAAAGTCAGAAATTTGGACATTAATAAATTTTCAGAACAAGTTTTTCAAAATTCGGTTTTTTTTCTCAAAATGAAATTAACAGTTTTCAATCGATCAGGGATGGATTGTATAGGTTGCCAGCTGTTCAAAATAGCAACTCTTTTGACTTTGGGTCTTATTTTGGAAAAGTTACAGCAAAGAGACTCTCCAGAAATAATAATCGCCAAAAATCCAAAAAGACACATTAAAAACTTGGTTTTTGTGTCAAAACCCTAGGAAATAATGGTCAAATGTTGGAATGTCATACACCGTTGAATTCGTAACAAAATTTCCAATCAATTGGCATTCACAGTAAAATTTTTTCAGATTGTCAAATTTCTGCAAAAAATGATGATGTACCCCCTTACAAAAAAGTCAGAAATTTGGACATAAGATAAATTTACAAAAAAAGTTTTTCAAAATTCGGTTTTTTTGTCAAAACTAAATTAATTGCTTTCAATCGATCAGGGATGGATTGTATAGGTTGCCAGCTGTTCAAAATAGCAACTCTTTTGACTTTGGGTCTTATTTTGGAAAAGTTACAGCAAAAAGACTCTCCAGAAATAATTATGTTTGAAAAATCGCCAAAAATCCAAAAAGACACATTAAAAACTTGGTTTTTGTGTCAAAACCCTGGGAAATAATTGTCAAATGTTGGAATGTCATACACCGTTGAATTCGTAACAAAATTTCCAATCAATTGGCATTCACAGTTAAAATTTTTTCAGATTGTCAAAA